>NW_025229871.1:8298-8838 GCF_018294505.1 Triticum aestivum | reverse complement strand
ATCTGTTACACCGGCAATTCAAAATTTTAATAACTTGTTACAACTCCGGACTTTTTTTGCGTTCAGCAGGCGCCATTAGAAGCCATGTCATCAACTTTCAACCCTTTCTAACATAATTTGCTATTTTTAATGCATTTACTGATTAGTTTTGAGCTAAATGGCCCTGAAATTGAAAAGCACTACAAATGAACTCTTAAAAGGTTGAAACTTGGCATGGTTTCATCATTTCACCCGCATAGCATGTGCAGAAAAGTAGAGAGGGTCACGACAAAAACTGGCTGCACTTCGTGTACAAACTGGACAATCTCTTTCGAAGTATCAGGGTTTCGGACGAAAACTCATCTGTTACACCGGCAATTGAAAATTTTAATAACTTATTACAAGTCCGGACTTCTTTTGCGTTCAGCAGGCGCCATTCAAAGCCAAGTCATCAAATTTCAACCCTTTCTGATTAAATTTGCTATTTTTAATGCATTTACTGATTTCTTTTGAGCTAAATGGCCCTAAAATTGAAAAGCACTACAAATGAACTATGAAAAG
>NW_025229871.1:4902-6676 GCF_018294505.1 Triticum aestivum | reverse complement strand
GCAATTCAAAATTTTAATAACTTATTACAACTCCAGACTTTTTTGCGTTCAGTAGGTGCCATTCAAAGCCATGTCATCAACTTTCAACAATTTCTGACATAATTTGCTATTTTTAATGCATTTACAGATTTGTTTTGAGCTAAATGGCCCTGAAATTGAAAAGCACTACAAATGAACTATGAAAAACTTGAAACTTGGCATGGTATCATCATTTCACCCGCATAGCATGTGAAAAAAAGTAGAGAGGGTCACAAAAAAAACTGGATGCACTTCGTGTATAAACTGGACAATCTCTTTCGAAGTATCAGGGTTTCGGTCGAAAACTCATCTGTTACACCGGCAATTCAAAATTTTAATAACTTATTACAACTCCGGACTTTTTTTGCGTTCAGCAGGCGCCATTCAAAGAAAAGTCATCAACTTTCAACCCTTTCTGATTAAATTTGCTATTTTTACTGCATTTACTGATTTGTTTTGAGCTAAATGGCCCTGAAATCAAAAAGCTGTACAAATGAACTCTGAAAAGGTTGAAACTTGGCATGGTATCATCATTTCACCCGCATAGCATGTGCAAAAAACTAGAGAGGGTCACGGCAAAAACTGGATGCATTTCGTGTACAAACTGGACAATCTCTTTCGAAGTATCTGGGTTTCGGACGAAAACTCATCTGTTACACCGGCAATTCAAAATTTTAATAACTTATTACAACTCCAGACTTTTTTTGCGTTCAGAAGGCGCCATTAGAAGCCATGTCACGAACTTTCCACCCTTTCTAACATAATTTGCTATTTTTAATGCATCTGCTGATTTGTTTTGAGCTAAATGGCCCTGAAATTGAAAAGCACTACAAATGAACTCTTAAAAGGTTGAAACTTGGCATGGTTTCATTATTTCACCCGCATAGCATGTGAAAAAAGTAGAGAGGGTCACGGAAAAACTGGATGCACATCGTGTACAAACTGGACAATCTCTTTCGAAGTATCAGGGTTTCGGACAAAAACTCATCTGTTACACCGGCAATTCAAAATTTTAATAACTTATTACAACTCCGGACTTTTTTTGCGTTCAGCGGGCGCCATTCAAAGCCAAGTCATCAACTTTCAACCCTTTCTGATTAAACTTGGCATGGTTTTATCATTTCACCCACATAGCATGTGCAAAAAACTAGAGAGGGTCACGTCAAAAACTGGATGCACTTCGTGTACAAACTGGACAATCTCTTTCGAAGTATCAGGGTTTCGGACGAAAATTCATCTATTACATCGGCAATTCAAAATATTAATAACTTTTTACAACTCCGGACTTTTTTTGGGTTCAGCAGGCACCATTAAAAGCGACGTGATCAACTTTCAACCCTTTCTGACATAATTTGCTATTTTTAATGCATTTACTTATTTGTTTTGAGCTAAATGGCCCTGAAATTGAAAAGCACTACAAATGAACTATGAAAAACTTGAAACTTGGCATGGTATCATCATTTCACCCGCATAGCATGTGAAAAAAAGTAGAGAGGGTCACAAAAAAACTGGATGCACTTCATGTACAAACTGGACAATCTCTTTCGAAGTATCAGGGTTTCGGTCGAAAACTCATCTGTTACACCGGCAATTCAAAATTTTAATAACTTATTACAACTCCGGACTTTTTTTGCATTCAGCAGGCGCCATTCAAAGAAAAGTCATCAACTTTCAACCCTTTCTGATTAAATTTGCTATTTTTAATGCATTTACTGATTTGTTTTGAGCTAAATGGCCCTGAAATTGAAAAGCACTA
>NW_025229871.1:4366-4892 GCF_018294505.1 Triticum aestivum | reverse complement strand
AAACTGGATGCACTTCGTGTACAAACTGGACAACCTCTTTCGAAGTATCAGGGTTTCGGACGAAAACTCATCTGTTACACCGGCAATTCAAAATTTTAATAACTTATTACAACTCCGGACTTTTTTTGCGTTCAGCAGGCGCCATTCAAAGAAAAGTCATCAACTTTCAACCCTTTCTGATTAAATTTGCTATTTTTAATGCATTTACTGATTTGTTTTGAGCTAAATGGCCCAGAAATTGAAAAGCACTACAAATGAACTCTGAAAAGGTTGAAACTTGGCATGGTTTCATCATTTCACCCGCATAGCATGTGCAAAAAAGTAGAGAGGGTCACAGCAAAAACTGGATGCACTTCGTGTACAAACTAGACAATATCTTTCGAAGTATTAGGGTTTCGGACGAAAACTCATCTATTACACCGGCAATTCGAAATTGTAATAACTTATTACAACTCCAGACTTTTTTGCGTTCAGCAGGCGCCATTCAAAGCCAAGTCATCAACTTTCAACCCTTTCTGATTAAATT
>NW_025229871.1:2382-4356 GCF_018294505.1 Triticum aestivum | reverse complement strand
TTAAAAGCACTACAAATGAACTCTGAAAAGGTTGAAACTTGGCATGGTATCATCATTTCACCCGCATAGCATGTGAAAAAAAGTAGAGAGGGTCACGGCAAAAACTGGATGCACTTCGTGTACAAACTGGACAATCTCTTTAGAAGTATCAGGGTTCCGGACGAAAACTCATTTGTTACACCGGCAATTCAAAATTTTAATAACTTATTACAACTCCGGACTTTTTTTGCATTCAGCAGGCGCCATTCAAAGCCAAGTCATCAACTTTCAACCCTTTCTGATTAAATTTGCTATTTTTAATGCATTTACTGATTTCTTTTGAGCTAAATGGCCCTGAAATTGAAAAGCACTACAAATGAACTCTGAAAAGGTTGAAACTTGGCATGGTATCATCATTTCACCTGCATAGTATGTGCAACAAACTAGAGAGGGTCATGGGAAAAACTGGATGCACTTCGTGTACAAACTGGACAATCTCTTTCGAAGTATCAGGGTTTCGGACGAAAACTCATCTATTACACTGGCAATTCAAAATTTTAATAACTAATTACAACTCCAGACTTTTTTGCGTTCAGCAGGTGCCATTCAAAGCCATGTCATCAACTTTAACCCTTTCTGACATAATTTGCTATTTTTAATGCATTTACAGATTTGTTTTGAGCTAAATGGCCCGGAAATTGAAAAGCACTACAAATGAACTCTTAAAAGGTTGAAACTTGGCATGGTTTCATCATTTCACCCGCATAGCATGTGCAAAAAAGTAGAGAGGGCCACGGCAAAAACTGGATTCACTTCGTGTACAAACTGGACAATCTCTTTCGAAGTATCAGGGTTTTGGACGAAAACTCATCTGTTACACCCGCAATTCAAAATTTTAATAACTTATTACAACTCCGGACTTTTTTGCGTTCAGCAGGTGCCTTTCAAAGCCACGTCATCTACTTTCACCCTTTCTGACATAATTTGCTATTTTTAAGGCTTTTACAGATTTTTTTTGAGCTAAATGGCCCTGAAATTGAAAGGCACTACAAATGAACTCTTAAAAGGTTGAAACTTGGCATGGTTTAATCATTTCACCCGCATAGCATGTGCAAAAAAGTAGAGAGTGTCACGTCAAAAACTGGATGCACTTTGTGTACAAACTGGACAATCTCTTTGGAAGTATCAGGGTTTCGGACGAAAACTCATCTGTTACACCGGCAATTCAAAATATTAATAACTTTTTACAACTCCGGACTTTTTCTGCGTTCAGCAGGCACCATTCAAAGCGACGTGATCAAATTTCAACCCTTTCTGACATAATTTGCTATTTTTAATGCATTTACTTATTTGTTTTGAGCTAAATGGCCCTGAAATTGAAAAGCACTACAAATGAACTATGAAAAACATGAAACTTGGCATGGTATCATCATTTCACCCGCATAGCATGTGAATAATAGTAGAGAGGGTCACGGAAAAAACTGGATGCACTTCGTGTACAAACAGGACAATCTCTTTCGAAGTATCACGGTTTCGGACGAAAACTCATCTGTTACACCGGCAATTCGAAATTTTAATAACTTATTACAACTCCGGACTTTTTTTGCATTCAGCAGGCGCCATTCAAAGCCAAGTCATCAACTTTTACCCTTTCTGATTAAATTTGCTATTTTTAATGCATTTACTGATTTGTTTTGAGCTAAATGGCCCTGAAATTGAAAAGCACAACAAATGAACTCTTAAAAGGTTGAAACTTGGCATGGTATCATCATTTCACCCGCATAGCATGTGCAAAAAACTAGAGAGGGTCATGGCAAAAACTGGATGCACTTCATGCACAAACTGGACAATCTCTTTCGAAGTATCAGGGTTTCGGACGAAAACTCATCTGTTACACCGGCAATTCAAACTTTTAATAACTTATTACAACTCCAGACTTTTTTGCGTTCAGCAGGTGCCATTCAAAGCGACGTGATCAACTTTCAACCCTTTCTG
>NW_025229871.1:1970-2372 GCF_018294505.1 Triticum aestivum | reverse complement strand
TTAAAAGCACTACAAATGAACTCTGAAAAGGTTGAAACTTGGCATGGTATCATCATTTCACCCGCATAGCATGTGAAAAAAAGTAGAGAGGGTCACGGCAAAAACTGGATGCACTTCGTGTACAAACTGGACAATCTCTTTAGAAGTATCAGGGTTCCGGACGAAAACTCATTTGTTACACCGGCAATTCAAAATTTTAATAACTTATTACAACTCCGGACTTTTTTTGCATTCAGCAGGCGCCATTCAAAGCCAAGTCATCAACTTTCAACCCTTTCTGATTAAATTTGCTATTTTTAATGCATTTACTGATTTCTTTTGAGCTAAATGGCCCTGAAATTGAAAAGCACTACAAATGAACTCTGAAAAGGTTGAAACTTGGCATGGTATCATCATTTCACC
>NW_025229871.1:0-1960 GCF_018294505.1 Triticum aestivum | reverse complement strand
GGACGAAAACTCATCTGTTACACCGGCAATTCGAAATTTTAATAACTTATTACAACTCCGGACTTTTTTTGCATTCAGCAGGCGCCATTCAAAGCCAAGTCATCAACTTTTACCCTTTCTGATTAAATTTGCTATTTTTAATGCATTTACTGATTTGTTTTGAGCTAAATGGCCCTGAAATTGAAAAGCACTACAAATGAACTCTGAAAAGGTTGAAACTTGTCATGGTTTCATCATTTCACCCGCATAGCATGTGCAAAAAAGTAGAGAGGGTCACAGCAAAAACTGGATGCACTTCTTGTACAAACTAGACAATCTCTTTCGAAGTATCAGGGTTTCGGACGAAAACTCATCTGTTACACCCGCAATTCAAAGTTTAATAACTTATTACAACTCCAGGCTTTTTTTGCGTTCAGCAGACGCCATTCAAAGCCACGTCAACAACATTCAACCCTTTTTGACATAATTTGCTATTTTAATGCATTTACTGATTTGTTTTGAGCTAAATGGCCCTGAAATCGAAAAGCACTACAAATGAACTCTGAAAAGGTTGAAACTTGGCATGGTATCATCATTTTCACCCGCATAGCATGTGTAAAAAAGTAGAGAGGGTCATGGCAAAAACTGGATTCGCTTCGTGTACAAACTGGACAATCTCTTTCGAAGTATCAGGGTTTCGGACGAAAACTCATCTGTTACACCGGCAATTCAAAATTTTAATAACTTATTACAACTCCAGACTTTTCTGCGTTCAGGAGGCACCATTCAAAGCGACGTGATCAACTTTCAACCCTTTTCTGACATAATTTGCTATTTTTAATGCATTTACTGATTTGTTTTGAGCTAAATGGCCCTGAAATTGAAAAGCACTACAAATGAACTATGAAAAGCTTGAAACTTGGCATGGTATCATCATTTCACCCGCATAGCATGTGAAAAAAAGTAGAGAGGGTCACAGCAAAAACTGGATGCACTTCGTGTACAAACTAGACAATATCTTTCGAAGTATCAGGGTTTCGAACGAAAACTCATCTGTTACACCGGCAATTCAAAATTTTAATAACTTATTACAACTCCGGACTTTTTTGCGTTCAGCAGGTGCCTTTCAAAGCCACGTCATCAACTTTCAACCCTTTCTGACATAATTTGCTATTTTTAATACATTTACATATTTTTTTGAGCTAAATGGCCCTTAAATTGAAAGGCACTACAAATGAACTCTTCAAAGGTTGAAACTTGGCATGGTTTTATCATTTCACCCACATAGCATGTGCAAAAAACTAGAGAGGGTCACGTCAAAAACTGGATGCACTTCGTGTACAAACTGGACAATCTCTTTCGAAGTATCAGGGTTTCGGACGAAAATTCATCTGTTACATCGGCAATTCAAAATATTAATAACTTTTTACAACTCCGGAATTTTTTTGCGTTCAGCAGGCACCATTCAAAGCGACGTGATCAACTTTCAACCCTTTCTGACATAATTTGCTATTTTTAATGCATTTACTTATTTGTTTTGAGCTAAATGGCCCTGAAATTGAAAAGCACTACAAATGAACTATGAAAAACTTGAAACTTGGCATGGTATCATCATTTCACCCGCATAGCATGTGAAAAAAAGTAGAGAGGGTCACAAAAAAACTGGATGCACTTCGTGTACAAACTGGACAATCTCTTTCGAAGTATCAGGGTTTCGGTCGAAAACTCATCTGTTACACCGGCAATTCAAAATTTTAATAACTTATTACAACTCCGGACTTTTTTTTCGTTCAGCAGGCGCCATTCAAAGAAAAGTCATCAACTTTCAACCCTTTCTGATTAAATTTGCTATTTTTAATGCATTTACTGATTTGTTTTGAGCTAAATGGCCCTGAAATTGAAAAGCACTACAAATGAACTCTGAAAAGGTTGAAACTTGGCATGGTATCATCATTTCACCTGCATAGCATGTGCAATAAAC
>NW_025229870.1:16838-18338 GCF_018294505.1 Triticum aestivum | reverse complement strand
TTTTGACTACTTGTGGAGCCAGAACGGACTCCGTATGAGTCAGATATCCATGTTTCAGTTAACAATGCGCAAAACTGATTCCGAACGACAGTTATAGACTAGTTGTTCTGTAGCTGCATTCGATTTTTTCCATTCTACTTCACTAAACATCTCCATATGAGATCCGATTACTTGTAGGGAAATGCAAGAGACCTCAGTTATGATGATGCACTAGGTCCATAGCTGGGACTTTGTGTATGTTCTCGAAATGCGTTTGTCGAGTGCTCATTAAGAAAGTTTCTATACAAGTTTCGGAACGAACTCCTGAAGAAAAGTTCTCCAAAAGTTCTCTCTGAAAGAATCCTTTGAAACATCTGGTTGTCACAAACGTTTGGACTACTTGTGGATCCAAGACGGACTCCGTATGAGTCAGATAGCCATGTTTCAGTTAACAGTACGCAAAACTAATTCCGAACGACAGTTACAGACTAGTTCTTGTGTAGTTGCATTCGATTTTTTCCCTTCTACTTCACTAAACATCTCCATATGAGATCCAATTACTTGTAGCGAAATGCAAGAGACCTCAGTTATGATGATGCACTAGGTCCATAGCTGGGACTTTGTGTATGTTCTCGAAATGCGTTTGTCGAGTGCTCATTAAGAAAAAGTTTCTATACAAGTTTCTGAACGAACTCCTTAAGAAAAGTTCTCCAAAAGTTCCCTATGAAACAATCCTTTGAAGCATCTAGTCATCACAAACGTTTTGACTACTTGTGGATCCAAAACGGACTCCGTATGAGTCAGATATCCATGTTTCAGTTAACACTGCGCAAAACTGATTCCGAACGACAGTTATAGACTAGTTGTTCTGTAGCTGCATTCGATTTTTTCCATTCTACTTCACTAAACATCTCCATATGAGATCCGATTACTTGTAGGGAAATGCAAGAGACCTCAGTTATGATGATGCACTAGGTCCATAGCTGGGACTTTGTGTATGTTCTCGAAATGTGTTTGTCGAGTGCTCATTAAGAAAGTTTCTATACAAGTTTCTGAACGAACTCCTTAAGAAAAGTTCTCCAAAAGTTCCCTATGAAAGAATCCTTTGAAGAATCTGGTCGTCACAAATGTTTTGACTAGTTGTGGAGCCAAAACAGACTCCGTATGAGTCAGATATCCATGTTTCAGTTAACACTGCGCAAAATTGATTCCGAACGACACTTACAGACTAGTTCTTGTGTAGTTGCATTCGATTTTTTCCATTCTACTTCACTAAACATATCCATATGAGATCTGATTACTTGTAGGGAAATGCAAGAGACCTCAGTTATGATGATGCACTAGGTCCATAGCTGGGACTTTGTGTATGTTCTCGAAATGTGTTTGTCGAGTGCTCATTAAGAAAGTTTCTATACAAGTTTCTGAACGAACTCCTTAAGAAAAGTTCTCCAAAAGTTCCCTATGAAAGAATCCTTTGAGGCATCTGGTCGTCACAAACGTTTTGACTACTTGTGGAGCCAA
>NW_025229870.1:8291-9815 GCF_018294505.1 Triticum aestivum | reverse complement strand
TACTTCACTAAACATCTCCATACGAGATCTGATTACTTGTAGGGAAATGCAAGAGACCTCAGTTATGATGATGCACTAGGTCCATAGCTGGGACTTTGTGTATGTTCTCGAAATGCGTTTGTCGAGTGCTCATTAAGAAAGTTTCTATACAAGTTTCGGAACGAACTCCTGAAGAAAAGTTCTCCAAAAGTTCTCTCTGAAAGAATCCTTTGAAACATCTGGTTGTCACAAACGTTTGGACTACTTGTGGATCCAAGACGGACTCCGTATGAGTCAGATATCCATGTTTCAGTTAACACTACGCAAAACTAATTACGAACGACAGTTACAGACTAGTTCTTGTGTAGTTGCATTCGATTATTTCCCTTCTACTTCACTAAACATCTTCATATGAGATCCAATTACTTGTAGGGAAATGCAAGAGACCTCATTTATGATGATGCACTAGGTCCATAGTTGGGACTTTGTGTATGTTCTCGAAATGCGTTTGTCGAGTGCTCATTAAGAAAGTTTCTATACAAGTTTCTGAACGAACTCCTTAAGAAAAGTTCTCCAAAAGTTCCCTATGAAACAATCCTTTGAAGCATCTAGTCGTCACAAATGTTTTGACTACTTGAGGAGCCAAAACGCACTCCGTATGAGTCAGATATCCATGTTTCAGTTAACACTGCGCAAAACTGATTCCGAACGATAGTTACAGACTAGTTGTTGTGTAGTTGCATTCAATTTTTTCCGTTCTACTTCACTAAACTTCTCCATATGAGATCCGATTACTTGTAGGGAAATGCAAGAGACCTCAGTTATGATCACGCACTAGGTCCATAGCTGGGACTTTGTGTATGTTTTCGAAATGCGTTTGTCGAGTGCTGATTAAGAAAGATTCTATACAAGTTTCTAAACGAACTCCTTAAGAAAAGTTCTCCAAAAGTTCCCTATGAAATAATCCTTTGAAGCATCTGGTCGTCACAAACGTTTTGACTACGTGTGGAGCCAAAACGGACTCCGTATGAGTCAGATATCCATGTTTCAGTTAACACTGCGCAAAATTGATTCCGAACGACAGTTACAGACTAGTTCTTGTGTAGTTGCATTCGATTTTTTCTATTCTACTTCACTAAACATCTCCATATGAGATCTAATTACTTGTAGGGAAATGCAAGAGACCTCAGTTATGATGAGGCACTAGGTCCTTTGCTGGGACTTTGTGTATGTTCTCGAAATGCGTTTGTCGAGTGCTCATTAAGAAAGTTTCTATACAAGTTTCTGAACGAACTCCTTAAGTAAAGTTCTCCAAAAGTTCCCTATGAAATAATCCTTTGAAGCATCTGGTCGTTACAAACATTTTGACTACTTGTGGAGCCAAAACGGACTACGTATGTGTCAGATATCCATCTTTCAGTTAACACTGCGCAAAACTGATTCCGAACGATAGTTACAGACTAGTTGTTGTGTAGTTGCATTCGATTTTTTCCGTTCTACTTCACTAAACTTCTCCATATGAGATCCGATTACTTGTAGGGAAAT
>NW_025229870.1:7937-8281 GCF_018294505.1 Triticum aestivum | reverse complement strand
GACTCCGTATGAGTCAGATATCCATGTTTCAGTTAACACTGCGCAAAACTGATTCCGAATGACAGTTACAGACTAGTTCTTGTGTAGTTGCATTCAATTTTTTCCATTCTACTTCACTAAACATCTCCATATGAGATCCGATTACATGTAGGCAAATGCAAGAGACCTCAGTTATGATGATGCACTAGGTCCATAGCTGGGACTTTGTGTATGTTCTCGAAATGCGTTTGTCGAGTGCTCATTAAGAAAGTTTCTATACAAGTTTCTGAACGAACTCCTTAAGAAAAGTTCTCCAAAAGTTCTCTCTGAAAGAATCCTTTGAAACATCTGGTTGTCACAAACGT
>NW_025229870.1:6300-7927 GCF_018294505.1 Triticum aestivum | reverse complement strand
TCGAAATGCGTTTGTCGAGTGCTCATTAAGAAAGTTTCTATACAAGTTTCTGAACGAACTCCTTAAGTAAAGTTCTCCAAAAGTTCCCTATGAAATAATCCTTTGAAGCATCTGGTCGTTACAAACATTTTGACTACTTGTGGAGCCAAAACGGACTACGTATGTGTCAGATATCCATCTTTCAGTTAACACTGCGCAAAACTGATTCCGAACGATAGTTACAGACTAGTTGTTGTGTAGTTGCATTCGATTTTTTCCGTTCTACTTCACTAAACTTCTCCATATGAGATCCGATTACTTGTAGGGAAATGCAAGAGACCTCAGTTATGATCATGCACTAGGTCCATAGCTGGGACTTTGTGTATGTTTTCGAAATGCGTTTGTCGAGTGCTCATTAAGAAAGATTCTATACAAGTTTCTGAACGAACTCCTTAAGAAAAGTTCTCCAAAAGTTCCCTATGAAATAATCCTTTGAAGCATCTGGTCGTCACAAACGTTTTGACTACTTGTGGAGCCAAAACGGACTCCGTATGAGTCAGATATGCATGTTTCAGTTAACACTGCGCAAAACTGATTCCGAACGACAGTTACAGACTAGTTCTTGTGTAGTTGCATTCGATTTTTTCCATTCTACTTCACTAAACATCTCCATATGAGATCTGATTACTTGTAGGGAAATGCAAGAGACCTCAGTTATGATGATGCACTAGGTCCATAGCTGGGAATTTGTGTATGTTCTCGAAATGTGTTTGTCGAGTGCTCATTAAGAAAGTTTCTATACAAGTTTCTGAACGAACTCCTTAAGAAAAGTTCTCCAAAAGTTCCCTATGAAAGAATCCTTTGAGGCATCTGGTCGTCACAAACGTTTTGACTACTTGTGGAGCCAAGACGGACTCCGTATGAGTCAGATATCCATGTTTCAGTTAACACTGCGCAAAACTGATTCCGAATGACAGTTACAGACTAGTTCTTGTGTAGTTGCATTCAATTTTTTCCATTCTACTTCACTAAACATCTCCATATGAGATCCGATTACATGTAGGGAAATGCAAGAGACCTCAGTTATGATGATGCACTAGGTCCATAGCTGGGACTTTGTGTATGTTCTCGAAATGTGTTTGTCGAGTGCTCATTAAGAAAGTTTCTATACAAGTTTCTGAACGAACTCCTTAAGAAAAGTTCTCCAAAAGTTCCCTATGAAAGAATCCTTTGAGGCATCTGGTCGTCACAAATGTTTTGACTACTTGTGGAGCCAAAATGGACTCCGTATGAGTCAGATATCCATGTTTCAGTTAACACTGCGCAAAACTGATTCCGAATGACAGTTACAGACTAGTTCTTGTGTAGTTGCATTCAATTTTTTCCATTCTACTTCACTAAACATCTCCATATGAGATCCGATTACTTGTAGGGAAATGCAAGAGAACTCAGTTATGATGATGCACTAGGTCCATAGCTGGGACTTTGTGTATGTTCTCGAAATGCGTTTGTCGAGTGCTCATTAAGAAAGTTTCTATACAAGTTTCGGAACGAACTCCTGAAGAAAAGTTCTCCAAAAGTTCTCTCTGAAAGAATCCTTTGAAACATCTGGTTGTCACAAACGTTTGGACTACTTGTGGATCCAAGA
>NW_025229870.1:5296-6290 GCF_018294505.1 Triticum aestivum | reverse complement strand
GACTCCGTATGAGTCAGATATCCATGTTTCAGTTAACACTGCGCAAAACTGATTCCGAATGACAGTTACAGACTAGTTCTTGTGTAGTTGCATTCAATTTTTTCCATTCTACTTCACTAAACATCTCCATATGAGATCCGATTACATGTAGGCAAATGCAAGAGACCTCAGTTATGATGATGCACTAGGTCCATAGCTGGGACTTTGTGTATGTTCTCGAAATGCGTTTGTCGAGTGCTCATTAAGAAAGTTTCTATACAAGTTTCTGAACGAACTCCTTAAGAAAAGTTCTCCAAAAGTTCTCTCTGAAAGAATCCTTTGAAACATCTGGTTGTCACAAACGTCTGGACTACTTGTGGATCCAAGACGGACTCCGTATGAGTCAGATATCCATGTTTCAGTTAACACTACGCAAAACTAATTCCGAACGACAGTTACAGAATAGTTCTTCTGTAGTTGCATTCGAATTTTTCCCTTCTACTTCACTAAACATCTCCATATGAGATCCAATTACTTGTAGGGAAATGCAAGAGACCTCAGTTATGATGATGCACTAGGTCCATAGCTGGGACTTTGTGTATGTTCTCGAAATGCGTTTGTCGAGTGCTCATTAGGAAAGTTTCTATACAAGTTTCTGAACGAACTCCTTAAGAAAAGTTCTCCAAAAGTTCCCTATGAAACAATCCTTTGAAGCATCTAGTCGTCACAAACGTTTTGACTACTTGTGGAGACAAAACGGACTCCGTATGAGTCAGATATCCATGTTTCAGTTAACACTGCGCAAAACTGATTCCGAACGACATTTATAGACTAGTTGTTCTGTAGCTGCATTCGGTTTTTTCCATTCTACTTCACTAAACATCTCCATATGAGATCCGATTACTTGTAGGGAAATGCAAGAGACCTCAATTATGATGATGCACTAGGTCCATAGCTGGGACTTTGTGTATGTTCTCGAAATGTGTTTGTCGAGTGCTCATTAAGAAAGTTTCTA
>NW_025229870.1:0-569 GCF_018294505.1 Triticum aestivum | reverse complement strand
CTTGTGGAGCCAAAACGGACTCCGTATGAGTCAGATATCCATGTTTCAGTTAACACTGCGCAAAACTGATTCCGAACGACAGTTACAGACTAGTTGTTGTGTAGTTGCATTCGATTTTTTCCATTCTACTTCACTAAACATCTCCATATGAGATCTGATTACTTGTAGGGAAATGCAAGAGACCTCAGTTACGATGATGCACTAGGTCCATAGCTGGGACTTTGTGTATATTCTCGAAATGCGTTTGTCGAGTGCTCATTAAGAAAGTTTCTATACAAGTTTCTGAACGAACTCCTTAAGAAAAGTTCTCCAAAACATCCCTATGAAACAATCCTTTGAAGCATCTAGTCGTCACAAACGTTCTGACTACTTGTGGAGCCAAAACGGACTCCGTATGAGTCAGATATCCATGTTTCAGTTAACACTGCGCAAAACTGATTCCGAACGACAGTTATAGACTAGTTGTTCTGTAGCTGCATTCGATTTTTTCCATTCTACTTCACTAAACATCTCCATATGAGATCCGATTACTTGTAGGGAAATGCAAGAGACCTCAGTTATGATGATGC
>NW_025229869.1:16882-18340 GCF_018294505.1 Triticum aestivum | reverse complement strand
TGGTAAACCCCTAAGTCCAGGAGCTTGCAACCATTGGCATATTTTTGGTTCATGAAATAATGCCATTCACCTCCTGTCCAGATTTGAAGTTCTGCAAAACTTGCACTAACAAGTTTGTGCTTTTCACAAACTAACCTCACCACCCTCTTATGCATCCAAAGAGACTTCAATCTGGAAGATTTGGCCACTCCAATATAAGCCTAAGTGCCTGTGGCATTTTGTCAAACAACTGGAGGGCATGAACTGTTTTGGCATGAGTTTTGCTTGCATTATGAACTTGACCACCTGACCAAACCACCTTGTCACTTGGGTTTCCCTCTATCTCTAACCTAGTCCTGTTGCTCGCCAACCTCACCTGTGACCTGTAGCATGCCACGGCATTGTATCGAACACCTTCCGTGCGTGCACTGGACGCGCCCAGAGCGTGCATATTGCACAAACCGCGTCTTAGCCGACACGCTGGCCCCCTGGTTTTGGCCCGCTCTGCAGCGCCACGCCACGCACTACCGTCCTCACAGAAACGCGCCAAGCCGCCCTGGCAGCCAACAGCGCTGCCGACAGAGCTTTTGGCGGCACGCCGGTGTTCGCAGCGCGCCTCTGCCACGGTCGGCGCCGCCAAAGCCACCCCGGCTCGCCACCTGCCCCTGGGAACAATGCAAACTTATCCCCTCGCTCGTCGGCTAGCTCCCGTCGTCGCCACGACGCCCTGACGCTACAGGGAGGCGGTTCACCGTCGTCCTTATCGCCGGCCGCCTCGGAACCGACCTCCACCGCGTATATAATGGCCCCGGAGCTCAATCGAGTCCTCGAGCAACCTCAAATGACCTTCCGAGTGCTACCTTGGCCAGCAGTCGAGGAGGGCAAGGCCTTCTTCCCCGAGTCTGGCCGGTTCGGCCGCCGCCAAGTTCCAGCCAATTCCGCCGCCACTAGTGCCCCTCCCTCCCTCTCGATTTTGGACGGAGACCACCGCAGCCCTAAACCCACTATCCACCCGAACGCCTCCTCCACCGCGAAGCTCGTCGTCAGCGACTCCGTTCACATCGGCGACCATGGCGGTTACCCACAGACTCGTCTCGACCCCCTGAGCACGCCCATATCCTCAGATCTCCAAGGGACGCCCCCATTTGCCGGCAAGGCCTCGCCGGAGCTCCGCCTCTGTTCGGTCGGAGGGGAACGACGCGCGTGTGGCTGGTCAAACCTGACCAGTGGGCCAGGCGGGCCCACCATCAGTGACCCAGCGCCTGTCCACGCAGGAGTAAGTGGAAGCGCCTTTCCCGAATATGCCTTCGACGTGTTTTTCTTTTAAAACGTTTTTCTTTTCTGTTTTATTTTAAATAATAGATTTTGACCAGAACTTTAACTACTTATAACTTTTTAAATATAACTCCAAATGAATTAATTATTTTTCCTACCTCTCTCTAATATTGTCTAGTTTATTTTAAGATTTATTTGAAAAAA
>NW_025229869.1:8724-14788 GCF_018294505.1 Triticum aestivum | reverse complement strand
GCATCCCGTAAGAAAGAAAGGCAAGCATTTCAAAGGTGAGGCGGATCACCGGACGAAGCCTCGCCACCGTACTGGTGCGGATGTACATGATATGGTCAAGGATTTGAAGGTGATATTTGGAAAGGGTCCTGGCGGACAACCTGTTCCGAAGGACACTGACGGACACGCACCCATGTGGAAGAAGAAATCTATATTTTGGGACCTGCCATATTGGAAAGACCTAGAGGTCCACTCCGCAATCGACGTGATGCACGTGACGAAGAATCTTTGCGTGACCCTGCTTGGCTTCTTGGGCGTGTATGGGAAGACAAAAGATACACCTGAGGCACGAGAGGACCAGCAACGTATGCACGGAGAAGACCGCATACATCAGGGTCATGCAAGCTACGCTCTTACCATAGAAGAGAAGGAAATCATCTTTGAATGCCTGCTCAGTATTAAGGTACCGTCTGGCTTCTCGTCGAATATAAAGGGAATAATAAACATGGCAGAGAAAAAGTTCCAGAACCTAAAGTCTCATAACTGCCACGTGATTATGACGCAACTGCTTCCGATTGCATTGAGAGGGCTTCTACCGGAAAATGTTCGATTAGCCATTGTGAAGCTATGTGCATTTCTCAATGCAATCTCTCAGAAGGTAACCGATCCAGAAATCATACCAAGGTTACAGAATGATTTGGTGCAATGTCTTGTCAGTTTCGAGTTGGTGTTCCCACCATCCTTCTTCAACATCATGACGCACGTCCTAGTTCACCTATGCGAAGAGATTAACGTTTTGGGTCCTGTATTTCTACACAATATGTTCCCCTTTGAGAGGTTCATGGGAGTCTTAAAGAAATATGTTCATAACCGTGCTAGGCCAGAAGGAAGCATCTCCAAGGGCCATCAAAATGAGGAGGTCATTGAGTTTTGTATTGACTTTATTCCTGACCTTAAGCCGATTGGTGTTCCTGAATCGTGGCATAAGGGCAGACTGGATAGAAAGGCACGCTAGGAGTGGAACAAATAATATGTATGGACGGACATTCTCTCACTGAAGCACACTACACAGTTCTACAGAATTCCCTCTTGGTGGCTCCGTATATGGATGAACACAAGAATTTGCTATGCTCCAAACACCCGGAGCGGTCTGATGACTGGATTACACGTGAACAAACCAGGAGTTTCGCCAGCTGGTTGCAGACACGTACCATGCATGACACCTCTATTGCAGATGACCTGTACTTGCTGTCCCAGTTACCATCTTCGAATATAATGACTATCAAAGGGTACGAGATAAATGGTAATACATTTTACACGATCGCCCAAGATAAGAAGAGCACCAACCAAAACAGTGGTGTCCACTTTGATGCAGAAACCAAGACGGGAAAGGAAACATATTATGGTTATATACAGGACATATGGGAACTTGACTATCGACGTGGTTTAAAGGTCCCTTTGTTTCGGTGCAAATGGGTCAATATGACACGAGGCGGGGTAACGGAAGACCCGCAGTACGGAATGACAACAGTGGATCTCAACAATCTTGCGTATGCAGATGAACCATTCGTCCTAGCCAATGATGTGGCACAGGTTTTCTATGTGAAGGACATGTCTACCAAGCCAAGAAAAAGAAAAGATAAGGAAGCGAATGCATCATACGATGAGCCAAAGCGGCACATAGTTCTTTCTGGGAAGAGAAACATCATGGGAGTGGATGACAAGACAGACAAGTCAGAAGATTATGAAAAGTTTGATGAAATTGCTCCATTCACAGTGAATATTGACCCGAGCATCCCGTTAAATGATGAAGATTTTCCATGGTTACGGTGCAAAGGGACACACGCGAAGAAAAAGTTTCACACCCAAAGATCTGGGATGTGATCGGCTTCACTATCATCACTTTCTTCTGTGTTTCACACCCAGAGGGGAATCTCTGTAATAGTTAGGGTAGTTATGTGTTTTGGCATTTGAAACGCGAAGAAATTTTATGTGCAAATAAATTCTTTCATGCCTTTACTGATTTTTAAAGTTAAGTTATTCACAAACTAGTGATTCACACTAATTTCAAATAATTCAAAATTTAAACTATTCAAATTTGAAAACTACGGGCACTAACAGAAAGTTTGTAATTTTTTGTACCTAAAGCAAAAATATTCACAAAGAAACTCTAAATACACAAAAAAAACACAAAAATAAATAAAGCAAAAAAATAAAAATAAAAATCCCGCCTACTAGGCCAGAGCGGCCTGCATACGACTAGAAACCCAACCTGTTGTTGGGCCAGGATGCAGGCCCGCAAAGGCCAAGTGGGCCCACAGGGCAGCAAAGAACACGTAGGCCCAATAGGCCTGCTTTGGAGAGGAGCACGAGGGAGCGACCGCAAGGGGGTTTATAAACCAGTGCGGTCGCCCGTCGGCTAGCGAAGTGGGACTAAACTTGCCGCACCGCACCTGCGCCAGCGCACCCCCTTTAGTACCGGGTCGTGGCGAAGGGTCAAATGTGAAGCACAATAGTGCCGGTTGGAATTTTAGCAGGCACTAATGTGTACACTAGTGCCGGTTCGTGGCGGCGATCAATAACACCGGTTCGTGGCGAACCTTTAGTACCGGTTCATGCCACGAACCGGTACTAAAGAGGCTGTGTTATCCTCCGGTCAGGCTATGGCCCCACCATCACCATTTAGTGCCGGTTCGTACCATGAACCGGTACTAATGAGGTTGTGTTAGGTAAGGCTGGGGCCCCACGAGCACCTTTAGTACCGGTTCATGGATGAACCAGATGTAAGCTGTTTTTTAGTCGCACCTCGCGAAGTGAGAGGGACTAGGAGCGGTTTATAAGCCCTGAGTGCAGAGATGATGAAGAAGAGGCTCAATGCTCATGTTGCTTAGCTTCAAGCCTTCAGGAATACGGTAGACTGCACGGAGTTATGCGCAGTGCAGTTTACACTATTCCGAAAGGCTTGAAGCAAATTAACGAGCATTGCACCTCTTTTTTATTTTTAATAACTTATTACAACTCCGGACTTCTTCTGTTATGGCAAAAACTAATTGCACGTCGACATTTCTTTTTTTAAGTTATAATTCCAGACTTTGACCATCAAGTTTTGCAGAAAAGAAAAAATAGCAGAAAAGAAGAAAAAGTATAGCTGAAAAGAAAAAAACTATATTAAAAAACTACTCAGAAATAAATAGAAGAAAATAAATATAGCAGAAAAGAAAAAACTACTCAGAAATAAAAAGAAGAAAAATAAAGCAGAAAAGAAAAAAATTATATTTGCTATTTTTCAATCGTTTACAAAATGACCGTGAAATTGAAAATCACTACAAAATGAACTCTGAAAATGTTGAATTTTGGCAAACTAGATGAAAAACTACTCACAAATAAATAGAAGAAAATAAATATAACAGAAAAGAAAAAACAATACAAAAAACTACGCAAAAATAAATAGAAGAAAATAAAGCAGAAAAGAAAAAAACTATAAAAAAATTGGGGCGCTGCCCTGTGGGCTTGAGAGGCCACAGGTGTGTAATTACAGGCCTTAAAGGCCTAGCAGACTCACAGGGCAGCGCACAAAGTTTAGGCCCACAAGCCTGCTATATAGAGGAGTTCGAAGTGGTAGCCGCGGCTGGGTTTATAAACCAGTGCGGCTGCCCTTCGCCCAGCGAGGTGGGACTAAACTTTGGGGTGGCAGCGCGAGGCCTTTAGTACCGGTTGGAACCACCAACCGGTACTAAAGGGGGGGCCTTTAGTACCGGTTTGTGCCACCACCCGGTACTAAAGGGGGTCGCTTCCCGCCACTTGGGCTGGCCAAAACTGGCCTTTAGTACCGGTTGGTGACTCCAACCGGTACTAAAGGCCTCTCCTATATATACAACACTTGCGAAAATTTCATTCTCCCTCTGTTTCTTCCTCTGTTTCCCCATTGAAGCACCGCCCGCACGCCCCAATCGATCGACGCCGTCGCCGTCGCCGCCCCGTCCCCGTCGCCGCCCCCGTCCCCGTCGCCGCCCTCGTCTCCGTCGCTGCCCCGAGCCCGTCCCCGTCGCGCCGTCCCCGCGTTGCCGCCCCCGTCACGCCCCGGCCCGTCACCGCCCCCGGCCGTCGCCTCGCCGTCGTCGTCGCCCCGCTGTGAGCTCTCCCCCTCTAACCCCTCTCCCTCGCCCCTGGCGGCCACCATGGGCGCCGCCCCTCCCCGAGCCCATACACACACACACAAGCATGATGAACACACACACACACACACACATACATATGTATGAATTAATGCATGTATATATTAGTATATACATATTTTGTATGTTTAATTAGTTTAGATTATTTAGATTATTATTTTTTCACTATTATATATGTATGAATGCATGTTAGATGGATATAATTAGTGTTTAATTAGTATGGAAATTTTTTATATAATGTTGTTTTTCAGTTTTTTAATGGATGTATAGAAGTTGTGTTTTCTATTTTTAGTGTTAGATGCTTAATTAGTATGAAATAGTATATAGATTTTTGACATATGCAATGATAGCGTAATTAGTGTTATATAGAAATTTTAGAAATTTTAGTTATCAAAATCCAATCATTAAAAAAATGTTACTTTTTGCGGGCATATAGCTAGTATTTGTTCTCGACGATGCCCGGCCCGCATCCTCGCTGTCGACCCGTCCGCGACGACGTCCGGCTGACCCATGTCCGGGACTGGGCTCCGCTGGGCTGGCACTAGGAGGTGCTGCCTGGAGGAGCGCGCCGCTTGATGAGGAACCCGGCCCCGGGTCCTGTCGTCGACCCTGATCTCGTTTTGTGGCGTTCGTGTGGGCCAGTTTTGGTGCGGAGGGACCCGGCCCCGCCGGAGGTGGTATGTCGCCGTGTCAGGGAGGAGGACGAGCATGTCCATCGCTACATGGTTGCGTTAGAATGCGGCAGGTTCTCAAATACCTGGCAGTTTCTTCAGGGATCTCACTTCAGCTATGATCCTGTGAGGGTTCCTTCTCTTTGGGTGTCCACCGCCCGCACCGCAGGAACCGCGAGTGTCCTAGATTGTTCTGTAGTATTCGATCTTTAATTAGCTACCTAGCCAGTGATGTACTATTCAATATTATATATTATTCGAGACAATGTATTCAAGATTATATCTATTATTCTAGACGATGTATTCGAGATTATATCTATTATTCGAGATGATGTAATTTGAATACTAAATTGTTTTATATTTCTTTTGGATTAGTTAAATAAAAGCTATGGCAGACAATACCGACAGAGAGGGAAAACAGACCATGTTCGATATGATACGCGGGCCAGATGATGATCAGAATGAAGAAGAAGATTATGACGGCTCTGAATTTCTAAACAACACCGGAGAGGGTGATATGATATTCGATCACGATGACCGAATTGATGAAGTCATGAACTATGATTATGACGATGACGAAGAACATGTTGATCCTGAAACAACAAAGACCGGCGAGGTATATTTATATAAGCAGGCATCTGGTGATCATCACATGTTTTAAATGACTTGAAGGTATATTAACGAATCGATCTTTGTGCTTTCAGCCATCCGGATCGAGCAAATCTTCAGGCAAAAGGACGAAACGAGGCCCGAACAAAAAGTTGAAGGAGGGCATAAAGTACAATATCGAGGCAGTCAGACCTAATGGCGAACCATTAGCGCCTAAGAAGATTGCGGACAAGTTTGTTCATCAGTGCAGAGTTCTTGTGAAGGACCAACTCCCGATCAAACTTCAAGAATGGAGAGAGCCAGCAAAGCCACGTCCAGATGTTACTTTTGTCGACAAGAATCAAAAAGATCTGCTTTGGGATACTCTCATGGAACATTTCACCCTACCAGATCATTTCACAAAAGCAGATGTGCAAAAAGTCAAGGACGCTGCTCTTAGGAAGATGGCGGTTGCATTCAAGAACCACAAGAATCATGAATGGGACAAGTACATCAAGGGAGGAAGGAAGACTCCAGTATTCGAGGGAACACTAGAGAACCAACATGCTCATTGGGATGATTTCGTGAAATTCAAGGATTCAGAATTAGCTAAGGAACGGTCGAGAATAAACAAGAAGAATGCCGAAAAAA
>NW_025229869.1:4434-5107 GCF_018294505.1 Triticum aestivum | reverse complement strand
TATATATATATATATATCCATAACGTGTACAATGTGTAGTATCATAAAATACCAGCAAACGAAAAAGAATTAAAATGGAAACACAAAATTAAATGAAAAAGAAATCACAAAACTAAACCCCCCCAAACCTTATAGTACCGGTTGGTCTTATCAACCGGTACTAAAGGGCTCCAGGCCCCCGGAGCTGGCTCGTGCCACGTGGTTGCCCTTTAGCACCGGTTCGTGCCGAACCGGTACTAAAGGGGGGGGGGGGCTTTAGTGCCCACACTTTAGTGCCGGTTATGGAACCGGCACTAAAGGGCCTTACGAACCGGTGCTATTGCCCGGTTCTGCACTAGTGTGTTGATGCTGCGGGGCTTCAGACTGTTCAACCACGTCCGGGCCGTGCCCTGGAGCATGAGTGGAACATACTTCACTGCAACACGCTTATTGCCGTTCGCTATGTTGATGGCTGTGGAGTAGTCAACTAGCCAATCTTCCGGCTTCACGGAGCCGGTGTATTTGGGCGTGTCTCGGGGGAGCGTGAACCCTTTGGGAAAGGTCTCGAATGCGGGGTCCGAAACAGGGAGGACCCAACTCGTCTTCTTCTTCCAGTGCCAGGGATCGGTGGAGTCGGTCGATCCGGTGGCGGGCGTCGTTTTCTCCGACTCCCTCTCGGCGGCCAAGGCGGTCG
>NW_025229869.1:0-2829 GCF_018294505.1 Triticum aestivum | reverse complement strand
CTACCCGTGGCCCATTACTCCGACAAAGCTAGAACCACAAAACTTCAGGAGAACGGGCAAGATTTAGAGGAAAAACTCTTCTTCGATCTTCAAATGACGACGAGAAACACCACCAAAGTTATTGAGGTACTCCGGTAGAGCAGAGAGGTTGAGCCAACAATGAAAAATAATTTGAAATCGATCTTGGAAAACATTTGACTAATGAAATTCATTCTTACGTCAAACGTCGAAAAGAATTAGGAATGGCTCTGGAATAATTAGATGAGTCAGGTAAGATCCTGGGAAAAGACCTGAGGGTTAGGGCCCACTAAAAGAAAACACCGCTGAAAAGGATTGTTTGAACGAGAAATGATGCACCGGAACAATTGAAATATTTGAATGAGGTGAAAACCTAGAATTAATTGGAACACATACGAATCTCCTGAGATGTCTTCTAAACTCCGGAATGATTGAATGGCGAGAGGCAAACGAGCAGGGAAAACACTTGAGCCGAGGAAAAGAATACGATCAACCCGAAAAAAAACTTGAATTGATTTCACCAGAAAAGAGATTAAGAATGACAAACGAGACAAGAAATCACCAGTTGAAATAATTGAGGGAAGACTGAATAGGCTCCACACTAATTAAATTGATGCTCGAAAGATACTCAGGCTCCGGGAAGAAGAGGGTGGGAGGGCGGGAAAAAACAAAGGCAACTTGGAAGGGAAAAACCTATGAATAACTTGAAGAGAAAACACCAGTTGAAATCATTGAGGAAAGAAAGCAAAGACTTTGCACGAGTAGGATGGATACTCGATTACGGACTTCGGTTCCGAGAAGAAGAAGAGAGGGCGGGTGTGAAAAAAACAAGGACAACTTCGGTCAGGGAAACACCATCGAAAGAGAAAGAACTGACGACTGATCTTGCAAAAGATGACGATGATCGAAACCACTCGAAGAGAAATGCACTGGATTGAAAAGAGCTGAGAACCAACGAATGGAGAACTAACTGCGTGAACCTAAAGAAAAATTTGAATGGGAAGAGGAGTAATTCAAAACACCTACGTCAAGATTTCTCACCAGAGCGACGAAGGGGCTGAGGAGTAAAAAGAATTCCTACTCTCCGATATAACTAGACTCCGAAAACAGTTTTCTTCTGGACTCAACAACAGCCAGACTACACGATCAAACAAGGGGGCTCCTATGGTCGGTCGAGGCTCTGGTTCCAACTTGTCACACCCAAGATGTGACCCTATCCTAAAGGAACTCGAAGGTCCCGCCAAGGATAGAAGCGCATCTTGAAGACGCTTTTGCAAGGTGGATATCATTACATCAACATTACATAATAGATAGGGATACATACAAGAGACATACAATGCCACACGAATACAACATCATCTTACATAAGAGCACCATCCGACTACGGATGAAACACAAATAGAAACTCAAACGACATCCACCCTGCTAGCCCAGGTTGCCGACCTGGAACCTATCCCCTGATCGAAGAAGAAGCAGAAGAAGAACTCCAAGACAAGCAAACATCGCTCTCGCGTCAAGATCATCGCATAATTTGTACCTGCAACTGTTGTTGTAGTAATCTGTGAGCCACGAGGATTCAGCAATCCCATTACCATGGGTATCAAGACTAGTAAATCTTAATGGGAAAGGAAGGGGTAAAGTGGTGAGGTTGCAGCTGCTACTAAGCATATATAGTGGCTAACATACGCAAAAGAGAGCGAGAAGAGAGCAAACGGAACGGCCGTGAAGCTAGCAATGATCAAGAGGTGATCCTGAACTCCTACTTACGTCAAACATAACCCAAAAACAATGTTCACTTCCCGGACTCCACCGAGAAGAGACCATCAGGGCTACACACGCAGTTGATGCGTTTTAATTCAGATCTGGTGTCAAGTTATCTACAACCGGACATTAACAAATTCCCATCTTCCACATAACCACGGGCACGGCTTTCGAAAGTTTATACCCTGCAGGGGTGTCCCAACTTAGCCCATGATAAGCTCTCGCGATCAACGAAGGATATTCCTTCTCCAGGAAGACCCAATCAATCTCGAAATCCCGGTTTACAAGACATTTCGACAATGGTAAAACAAGACCAGCAAAGCCGCCCGATGCACCAACAATCCCGATAGGAGCTGCACATATCTTGTTCTCAGGGCAACACCGGATAATTCAAGCTACGAGTAAAACCAGACCTCAAGTTTCCCCGAGGGGGCCCCGCAAGTTGCTCGTTTCGGACCAACACTTAGAGAAGCACTGGCCCGGGGGGGCTACAATAAAGATGACCCTTGGTCTCCGGAAACCCAACGGAAAAAAAGGCTAGGTGACGCAAATGGTAAAACCAAGGTTGGGCCTTGCTGGAGGAGTTTTATTCAAAGTGAACTATCAAGGGGGTCCCATAAACCACCCAACCTCGTCAGGAACGCAAAATCCGGGAACATAACACCGGTATGACGGAAACTAGGGCGGCAAGAGTGGAACAAAACACCAGGCATAAGGCCGACTCTTCCACCCTTTACCAAGTATATAGATGCATTAATAATATAAGAGATATTGTGATATCCCAAAATCACCCTGTCCACCATGGAGCAAACTTCAACTTCACCTGCAACTAACAACGCTATAAGAGGGGCTGAGCAAAGCGGTAACATAGCCAAGCAACAGTTTGCTAGAAAAGGTGAAATGGTTAGAGGCTGACATGGCAATTTGGGAGGCTTGAAGAGCAATTGATAGGTAGCGCGGCAAAGCGATATAATGAAGCAACTAGCATAGCAATGATAGTGGTGAGATCCAGGGTAGCGGTCATCTTGCCTGTAATCCCGCTAGCAAGAA
>NW_025229868.1:0-18346 GCF_018294505.1 Triticum aestivum | reverse complement strand
GGGGCTGTGGGTGTAACAATGGTATTGATGTCCTCATCATCCTCCCCTTCTTGAAATGAAGTCGTCCTCGACGGAAGTTCATCTTCCTCACCCAAATAAGGCTTCAAATCTGCAATGTTAAAAGTGGGACTAACACCATAATCTGCAGGCAGCTCAAGTTTATATGCATTATCATTTATTTTCTCTAACACCTTAAAGGGACCATCAGCCCGTGGCATGAGCTTTGATTTGCGCAAATCAGGAAATCCATCCTTACGCAAATGTAACCAAACAAGATCTCCAGGTGCAAACACAACATGTTTTCTACCCTTATCTCCAGCAAGTTTATATTTGGCATTCATACGCTCAATGTTTTCCTTAGTTAACTCATGCATTTTTAAAATCAATTCAGCACGTTGTTTAGCATCAAAATTAACCTTCTCCGAAGATGGAAGAGGCAACAAATCAATAGGTGCACGAGGTAGGAAACCATACACAACTTCAAAAGGGCACATCTTAGTAGTAGAATGCAATGAACGATTATAAGCAAATTCAATATGAGGCAAGCATTCCTCCCACATTTTCTTATTACTCTTCAAAACAGCCCTAAGCATAGTAGACAATGTTCTATTGACTACTTCAGTTTGGCCATCAGTTTGGGGGTGACAAGTAGTACTAAAAAGCAGTTTAGTCCCCAACTGAGCCCATAAACATCTCCAAAAGTGGCTAAGAAATTTAGTATCACGATCTGAAACAATAGTATTTGGCACACCATGCAAGTGAATAATTTCACGAAAAAACAAATCAGCAACATTAACAGCATCATCGCTTTTATGACATGGTATAAAGTGTGCCATTTTCGAGAATCTATCCACGACAACAAATATGCTATCCCTCCCCTTCTTTGTTCGAGGTAAACCTAAAACAAAGTCCATAGATATATCCTCCCAAGGAACACTAGGTACAGGCAAAGGCATATATAAACCATGAGGATTGAGTCGTGACTTAGCTTTTTGACATGTAGTGCAGCGAGCAATAAAACGCTCAACATCCCGTCTCATCTTTGGCCAAAAGAAATGTGTAGCAAGTACGTCCTCCGTCTTCTTCACGCCAAAGTGTCCCATTAATCCTCCTCCATGCGCCTCCTGCAACAACAAAAGACGAACGGAGCTAGCTGGAATGCATAGCTTGTTAGCACGAAACACAAACCCATCGTTAACGACAAACTTGTTCCACATTCTTCCTTCTTTACAATTCTGCATTACATCTTTAAAATCAGCATCATGCACATATTGATCTTTGATGGTCTCCAAACCAAATATTTTGAAGTCAAGTTGTCAAAGCACAGTATAGTGACGAGACAATGCATCAGCAATAATATTTTCTTTTCCCTTCTTGTGTTTAATGACATAAGGGAAAGTCTCAATGAATTCAACCCATTTAGCATGTCTACGATTCAGTTTAGCTTGACTTTTAATATGTTTCAAAGATTCATGATCAGAATGTATAACAAATTCTTTGGGCCATAAATAATGTTGCCATGTTTCTAAAGTCCGAACAAGAGCATATAATTCTTTATCATAAGTAGAATAATTTAGACTAGGCCCACTCAATTTTTCAGAAAAGTATGCAACAGGTTTGCCATCTTGTAATAACACACCTCCTAATCCAATTCCACTAGCATCACATTCAAGCTCAAAAGTCTTATTAAAATCAGGAAGTTGCAGTAAAGGAGCATGTGTCAACTTATCTTTCAATACCGAGAAGGCTTCTTCCTGTGCGGTACCCCAAAGAAAAGGCACATCTTTCTTTGTAAACTCATTGAGAGGTGCAGCAATGGTGCTGAAATCTCTCACAAAACGCCTATAGAATCCAGCGAGGCCAAGAAATCTCCTCACTTGTGTGACCGTTTTGGGCTGCGGCCAACTCTCAATAGCTTCAATCTTGGCTTTATCAACTTCAATTCCCTGTGGAGTAACAACATAGCCAAGAAAAGATACTCGGTCGGTGCAAAAGGTGCACTTCCCAAGGTTACCAAACAAACGTGCATCACGTAGAGCAATAAAAACAGCACGTAAATGTTCCAAATGTTCTTCCAAAGATCTGCTATAAATCAGTATATCATCAAAATAGACTACCACAAATCGTCCAATGAAAGCACGTAAAACTTCGTTCATTAGTCTCATGAACGTACTAGGCGCATTAGTTAACCCAAAAGGCATGACTAACCACTCATATAATCCAAACTTAGTTTTAAAAAATATTGTTTTCCATTCATCCCCCAATTTCATACGAATTTGATGGTATCCACTACGCAAATCAACTTTGGAGAATATTGTAGAGCCACTCAATTCATCTAGCATATCATCTAGCCTAGGAATAGGATAACGATAACGAATAGTAATATTATTAATGCCTCTACAATCAACACACATACGCGATGTACCATCCTTTTTCGGCACTAGAATAATAGGAACAACACAAGGACTAAGGGATTCGCGTATATAACCTTTGTCGAGAAGCTCTTGTACTTGACGCATAATCTCCTTCGTCTCCTCTGGATTGGTACGGTATGGCGCACGGTTTGGCAGTGAAGCACCGGGAATTAAGTCGATCTGATGCTCAATCCCTCGAATAGGTGGTAATCCCGGTGGCACGTCTTGTGGAAAGACGTCAGCGAACTCCTGCAAAGTGTTAGTGATAGCAGGAGGCAAAGAGGAAGGCACGTCCTCGAATGAAAATAATGCATCTTTGCACACAAAAGCATAGCAAACAGATTTGCTGAAATCTAGCTCATCAATATCAGATTTGGTGGCAAATAAACATGCACTTTTCAATTTAATTTCAGAAGCAACACTAGATGGTTTATTATTATGCTTCATTTGTTGCTCAAATTCTTCTGCCACAATCTGATTTTCACTCTTATTCTTCTCTTGTTTTGCTTTATTAGCTTTATGAATATCATCTTTCAAAATAGAATCAGGAGTCATAGGAAGCAAAGTAATATTTTTATCCTTATGAACAAGAGTATACTGATTGTTTCTACCATGGTGTACAGAATTTTTATCAAATTGCCATGGTCTACCAAGTAATAAGGAACATGCTTGCATAGGTACCACATCACAATCAACATAATCAGCATATGTAGATATACTAAAATGCACACGAACAGTACGTGTTACCTTAACCTTGTCGCTGTTGTTGAACCATTGGATGTAGTAAGGATGTGGATGTGGTCTTGTGGTGAGAGAAAGCTTCTCCACCATCTCCATGCTAGCCAAGTTGTTGCAGCTCCCTCCATCTATGATGACGCGCACAGAACGTTCTTTCACAACTCCCTTGGTATGGAACAAATTGTGCCTCTGATTTTGCTCAGCTTGTGTGACCTGCACACTCAAAACACATTGAGCAACTAAACATTCATACCTGTCAGCGTCTTCAGGAGCCATGTATTGCGTCTCATGATCAGAATCATCTCCACCATGTTCTTCACGTGTAATAAGAGCCAAAGTCTCCTCATCATAGTCACTAGTGGACTCATATCCACCATCTGCGGTAGCAATCATCACACGCGGAGATTTGCATTCTCTCGCATAATGACCTCCTCCCTTACAACGACGACAAATAATATCACTTGTGTGCCCTGTTGATGCCATGGAAGAAGAAGAACTCTGTGCAGGCCCAGCAGGTGCGCTCTTGGCAGATAATGGTGGTTGTGCCTGTTTTCTTGTATCACGACTGGAGGAGGCACGTGATTGAGGTGCTGGTGCAGTTGAAGTAGAAGATGCACGCGGTGTCCATGATGAAGGTCGGCCTGTAGAAAAGTTAGTTCGCGGCAATGCTTGTCGATCCTGCACTTCACGTTCAGCTTTACAAGCAAGATGGAATAAACGAGTGATATTATTATACTCCTTATAGTCTAGAATGGTCTGAATCTCTCTATTTAATCCACCCAGAAAACGTGCAAGCATAGCTTCATTCTCCTCAACAATACCACATCTAATCATGCCAGTTTGTAATTCCTGATAATATTCTTCTACAGAATTTTTTCCTTGTCTTAAGTGCTGTAATTTTTGAAGCAATTCACGTTGATAATATGGTGGAACCCAACGAGTACGCATAGCAGTTTTCAAAGCAGCCCAAGTAGTTGGAATAGGATATAATCTACAATGTTCAGACCACCATACACATGCAAAACTAGTGAAAGCACAAACAGCAGCAGCAACTCGTCTCTCCTCAGGATATTGTAAACATGTAAATCGTTGTTCAGTTTCTAACTCCCAAGTAAGATATATATCAGGAACATATCTACCCTCAAATGGTGGAATATTCAATTTCAGTTTAGGAATATGGACATCATCTCGTACCTGAGGTGGTGGTGCAGGCCTACCATTACGAATATATACCTGAGGTCGACCTGCTGGTGGTGGTGCAGGTGGCTGCACGTAGTGCTGATTTTGATCAACCTCATCCTCATAATCTCCCACATAATCATCCTCCTCCGCATCAGCAGCAGGAGCCACAGAAGTATCAACAGCAGCACCAACAGTTTGGCCAAACGCAAGAGGAACACGGCTCGCTCAACGAAGGTCTCTTTCGCGACGTGGAGGTAGTCTTTGCTGTTGTTGTTGGAGAGGTGCGTTAGGTGCAGCGGGTGGTGGTGGTGGAAGACGCGCGAGCAATTCATTAAACTTGTTATCGAGCTTTGTTTCGAACGTCTTCTCCATGCCATCTATCTTCTCCATGGCCGCTTCAAATCTGTTTAGCACATCTTCCACCTGTCCACTCATCATTTGCTGAAATTTATCATGCAAATCCTTATTCATCATGTTCTCCCAGTCAGTCTCGTCGGCTTGTGATCCTGGCATGGTTAGCAGCAATAGAAACACACAAGAATATGATCCTACAGACTACTAACAAGAGGTGGTGGTGGGTGTCACAAATCCGTCAAGCAAATCTCAAATTCTCACCAGTTCTTACCCAGCAGCAGGCGGTGATCGGCAACCGTTGTAGTCAAAAACTCTCAAAGCTTGGATAGAGCGATTACCAGGGAGAGTCAAACGCACGACGTAGATGTATGTGGAGCTGGGAAGGCTTATAATATGGTAGCAAAAAGGGTCAGCAATAATCAATTCAGAGATGCAAAGTTGAATAAACGCTCAACGATGGTACTGTGTTGGTCCTAGGCTAGACTGTGCTAGAGACGCGAGTCTAGACACCAACAAAAACACGGCGCGGCACGTAAACAAGGGAAAAGCACACTCTGAATTTTTTTTTTCGCTCTTTTTTTTTGCGCTGTCTTTTTTTTGCGCTGTTTTTTTTTGCGAAAAAATCACTATAATGGCGAGTGTCTCAAAACTCTTCCTAGGTCAAACTGACAGGATGGGCACGAAATTTTTTCGACCAAAATTTTTTTTTTCGACTGCCCGGACCCAAAAACTGGAAACGGGTCAAAAAAAACTTCCTATAATGGCACCTGTCTCAAAACACTCAGAAACACCTAAAAATAGGATAGCCAGAATTTTTTTTGAAAAATGCGTTTTCGAAAAATTTTGGGCCTAAACGTAGGGTGGTTTCCGGACTCTTTTTTTTCCGAAACCTACTCCGGCAAGGAAACACGAATCGGAATCTAGATGGATCTCGAAAACAAACCTAATATGACAAGAACTCAGATTGGTGGTGGATATATGGTAGTAGATGGCAGCGGTGGTGATATATGACAGCGGTGGTGGTATATGGATACGGATTCAAAGCGGTGGCGGATAAGCGGCGGTGGTAGATGGCAGGGGCGATGATGATGGTGCGGCAGCGGCGTGACAACTTATGACCAGAACTCGAAACTCTAAAAGACTAGACTCTAAGACCAGCAACTAGACGCGAAGATGCAACCGCAAATTCAACAAAGCAAAATCCTAAAAAGATTATGCAAAGGCTCAGATTGGTTCGGATATGATGAATTAACCCTAATTTTTTTTGTGGCTTTTTCATGGACTGTAGGTATGAAGAACAGACTCGATCTAAACTACGAAAAACTGTAAAATCTCACCGAGCAACCTGGAAATCTGATACCACTTGATAGAGGCAAAGGTGTCCCGTCTTTCGATGAGATGATGGATATCGCTTTGGTGGGAGTCGACTTTGACGATCCGACTACGAACGTGCGAGGACGTCGCGCCTTAGCAATCGCTAAACCAACTCCGAGAGGTTATTGACCACGCCGGAGCACGATCAACCTGACCACGAGGGTCTGTTTCCCGTCGAGCAAACGAAGAACAAGCAAGAAACTAAGATTGCAATCTGGATATTGCGAATATAAGATGAAAGCTTTATTGATCAAGGTGGGGTTCTGTGACGCCTTTGTCTGGTCGTTGAACACAAGTGAAGTACGCGAAGTTGCAGCTATGGCGAACTTTTAATCTAAACAAAACCCAAAGTCTAAACGGTGCCCTAAGGGCTGTATATATGGAGGAAGAGAGGGGGAATTTCGTGGCCCTTGGTGGAGCGGTCCGAAATCAACCCTATCTCTTGTTTCCCCACACATACGGACTCTAAAAATAGCCTATACTTATGTATTTCGAAATTACATGGGCCTGGCCCAATAAAAAGGTGACGTAGCACCTATAATAGCCTCTGGACGAAATTTATGAAGTGACATCTTGTATATTTCGTCCAAGGCTTCATGCACTCGTTATGGAGGCTTCAAAGACCTGAAATCATCACTTGTAACTCGGTTCTTATTCCCCTTGCGCATGCCTTCATCTCCATGCTTGTTCTTGCTCCAATGTTCATCGTTCTCCAAGCTAGGCCCTTCCTTTGTAAGCAAAACAAATGTATCCAATTTAGGCAGCATCATATTCTCATGAACATTAGAATCATTACCAAGAAACGAAAGTACCTGGTAATTTAGTTGGCGTGCGCGAGCTCTAGTAATTGGTCCAGTATGTATAGCAGCAGGGGCTATGGGTGTAACAATGGTATTGATGTCCTCATCAGCATAGCTTGTTAGCACGAAACACAAATCAATCGTTAACGACAAACTTGTTCCACATTCTTCCTTCTTTACAATTCTGCATTACATCTTTAAAATCAGCATCATGCACATATTGATCTTTGATGGTCTCCAAACCCAATATTTTGAAGTCAAGTTGTGAAAGCATAGTGTAGCGACGAGACAATGCATCAGCAATAACATTTTCTTTTCCCTTCTTGTGTTTCATGACATAAGGGAAAGTCTCAATGAATTCAACCCATTTAGCATGTCTACGATTCAGTTTAGCTTGACTTTTAATATGTTTCAAAGATTCATGATCAGAATGTATAACAAATTCTTTGGGCCATAAATAATGTTGCCATGTTTCTAAAGTCCGAACAAGAGCATATAATTCTTTATCATAAGTAGAATAATTCAGACTAGGCCCACTCAATTTTTCGGAAAAGTATGCAACAGGTTTGCCATCTTGTAATAACACACCGCCTAATCCAATTCCACCAGCATCACATTCAAGCTCAAAAGTCTTATTAAAATCAGGAAGTTGGAGTAAAGGAGCATGTGTCAACTTATCTTTCAATACCGAGAAGGCTTCTTCCTGTGCGGTACCCCAAAGAAAACTCACATCTTTCTTTGTAAGCTCATTGAGAGGTGCATCAATGGTGCCGAAATCTCTCAGAAAACGCCTATAGAATCCAGCGAGGCCAAGAAAACTCCTCACTTGTGTGACCGTTTTGGGTTGCGGCCAACTCTCAATAGCTTCAATCTGGGCTTTATCAACTTTAATTCCCTGTGGAGTAACAACATAGCCAAGAAAAGATACTCGGTCGGTGCAAAAGGTGCACTTCCCAAGGTTACCAAACAAACGCGCATCACGTAGAGCAATAAAAACAGCACGTAAATGTTCGAAATGTTCTTCCAAAGATGTGCTATAAATCAATATGTCATCAAAGTAAACTACCACAAATCATCCAATGAAAGCACGTAAAACTTCGTTCATTAATCTCATGAAAGTACTAGGTGCATTAGTTAACCCAAAAGGCATGACTAACCACTCATATAATCCAAACTTAGTTTTGAATGCTGTTTTCCATTCATCTCCCAATTTCATACGAATTTGATGGTATCCACTACGCAAATCAACTTTGGAGAATATTGTAGAGCCACTCAATTCATCAAGCATATCATCTAGCCTAGGAATAGGATGACGATAACGAATAGTAATATTATTAATGCCTCTACAATCAACACACATACGTGATGTACCATCCTTTTTCGGCACTAGAATAATAGGAACAGCACAAGGACTAAGGGATTCGCGTATATAACCTTTGTCGAGAAGCTCTTGTACTTGACGCATAATCTCCTTCGTCTCCTCTGGATTGGTGCGGTATGGTGCACGGTTTGGCAGTGAAGCACCGGGAATTAAGTCAATCTGAGTGCTCAATCCATCGAATAGGCGGTAATCCCGGTGGCACGTCTTGTGGAAAGACGTCAGCGAACTCCTGCAAAATGTTAGTGACAGCAGGAGGCAAAGAGGAAGGCACGTCCTCGAATGAAAATAATGCCTCTTTGCACACAAAAGCATAGCAAACAGATTTGCTGAAATCTAGCTCATCAATATCAGATTTGGTGGCAAATAAACATGCACTTTTCAATTTAATTTCAGAAGCAACACTAGATGGCTTATTATTAGGCTTCATTTGTTGCTCAAATTCTTTTGCCACAATCTGATTTTCACTCTTATTCTTCTCCTGTTGTGCTTTATTAGCTCTATTAATATCATCTTTCAAAATGGAATCAGGAGTCATAGGAAGCAAAGTAATATTTTTATCCTTATGAACAAGAGTATAGTGATTGTTTCTACCATGGTGTACAAAATTTTTATCAAATTGCCATGGTCTACCAAGTAATAAGGAACATGCTTGCATAGGTACCACATCACAATCAACATAATCAGCATATGTAGAGATACTTCAACTGCACCAGCACCTCCATCCGGTGCCACCTCCAGCCGTGATACAAGAAAACAGGCACAACCACCATTATCTGCCAAGAGCGCACCTGCGGGGCCTGCACAGCGTTCTTCTTCTTCCATGGCATCAACAGGGCACACAAGTGATATTATTTGTCGTCGTTGTAAGGGAGGAGGTCATTATGCGAGGGAATGCAAATCTCCGCGTGTGATGATTGCTACCGCGGATGGTGGATATGAGTCCGCTAGTGACTATGATGAGGAGACATTGGCCCTTATTACACGTGAAGAACATGGTGGAGATGATTCTGATCATGAGACGCAATACATGGCTCCTGAAGACGCTGACAGGTATGAATGTTTAGTTGCTCAACGTGTTTTGAGTGTGCAGGTCACACAAGCTGAGCAAAATCAGAGGCACAATTTGTTCCATACCATGGGAGTTGTGAAGGAACGTTCTGTGCGCGTCATAATAGACGGAGGGAGCTGCAACAACTTGGCTAGCATGGAGATGGTGGAGAAGCTTTCTCTCACCACAAGACCACATCCACATCCTTACTACATCCAATGGTTCAACAACAGCGGCAAGGTTAAGGTAACACGTACTGTTCGTGTGCATTTTAGTATCTCTACATATGCTGATTATGTTGATTGTGATGTGGTACCTATGCAAGCATGTTCCTTATTACTTGGTAGACCATGGCAATTTGATAAAAATTCTGTACACCATGGTAGAAACAATCACTATACTCTTGTTCATAAGGATAAAAATATTACTTTGCTTCCTATGACTCCTGATTCCATTTTGAAAGATGATATTAATAGAGCTAATAAAGCAAAATAGGAGAAGAATAAGAGTGAAAATCAGATTGTGGCAAAAGTATTTGAGCAACAAATGAAGCCTAATAATAAACCATCTAGTGTTGCTTCTGAAATTAAATTGAAAAGTGCATGTTTATTTGCCACCAAATCTGATATTGATGAGCTAGATTTCAGCAAATCTGTTTGCTATGCTTTTGTGTGCAAAGAGGCATTATTTTCATTCGAGGACGTGCCTTCCTCTTTGCCTCCTGCTGTCACTAACATTTTGCAGGAGTTCGCTGACGTCTTTCCACAAGACGTGCCACCGGGATTACCGCCTATTCGATGGATTGAGCACTCAGATTGACTTAATTCCCGGTGCTTCACTGCCAAACCGTGCACCATACCGCACCAATCCAGAGGAGACGAAGGAGATTATGCGTCAAGTACAAGAGCTTCTCGACAAAGGTTATATACGCGAATCCCTTAGTCCTTGTGCTGTTCCTATTATTCTAGTGCCGAAAAAGGATGGTACATCACGTATGTGTGTTGATTGTAGAGGCATTAATAATATTACTATTCGTTATCGTCATCCTATTCCTAGGCTAGATGATATGCTTGATGAATTGAGTGGCTCTACAATATTCTCCAAAGTTGATTTGCGTAGTGGCTACCATCAAATTCGTATGAAATTGGGAGATGAATGGAAAACAGCATTTAAAACTAAGTTTGGATTATATGAGTTGTTAGTCATGCCTTTTGGGTTAACTAATGCACCTAGTACTTTCATGAGATTAATGAACGAAGTTTTACGTGCTTTCATTGGACGATTTGTGGTAGTTTACTTTGATGACATATTGATTTATAGCAGATCTTTGGAAGAACATTTGGAACATTTACGTGCTGTTTTTATTGCTCTACGTGATGCACGTTTGTTTGGTAACCTTGGGAAGTGCACCTTTTGCACCGACCGAGTATCTTTTCTTGGCTATGTTGTTACTCCACAGGGAATTGAAGTTGATAAAGCCAAGATTGAAGCTATTGATTTTAAAAATGCATGAGTTAACTAAGGAAAACATTGAGCGTATGAATGCTAAATATAAACTTGCTGGAGATAAGGGTAGAAAACATGTTGTGTTTGCACCTGGAGATCTTGTTTGGTTACATTTGCGTAAGGATAGATTTCCTGATTTGCGCAAATCAAAGCTAATGCCACGTGCTGATGGTCCCTTTAAGGTGTTAGAGAAAATAAATGATAATGCATATAAACTTGAGCTGCCTGCAGATTTTGGGGTTAGTCCCACTTTTAACATTGCAGATTTGAAGCCTTATTTGGGTGAGGAAGATGAACTTCCGTCAAGGACGACTTCATTTCAAGAAGGGGAGGATGATGAGGACATCAATACAATTGTTACACCCACAGCCCCTGCTGCTATACATACTGGACCAATTACTAGAGCTCGTGCACGCCAACTAAATTACCAGGTACTTTCGTTTCTTGGTAATGATTCTAATGTTCATGAGAATATGATGCTGCCTAAATTGGATACATTTGTTTTGCTTACAAATGAAGGGCCTAGCTTGGAGAAGGATGAACATGGGAGCAAGAACAAGCATGGAGATGATGGCATGCGCAAGGGAAACAAGAACGGAGTTACAAGTGATGATTTCAGGACTTTGAAGCCACCATAATGGGTGCATGAAGCCTTGGACGAAATATACAAGATGCCACTTCATAAATTTCGTCCCGAGGCTATTTTAGGTGCTGCGTCACCTTATTATTGGGCCAGGCCCATGTAATTTCGAAATACATAAGTATAGGCTATTTTTAGAGTCCGTATGTGTGGGGAAACAAGAGATAGGGTTGATTTCGGACCCCTCCACCAAGGGCCACGAAATTCCCCCCTCTTCCTCCATATATACAGCCCTTAGGGCATCGTTTAGACTTTGGGTTTTGTTTAGATTAAAAGTTCGCCATAGCTGCAACTTTGCGTACTTCGTTTGTGTTCAACGACCAGACAAAGGCGTCACAGAACCCCACCTTGATCAATAAAGCTTTCAGCTTATATTCGCAATATCCAGATTGCAATCTTAGTTTCTTGCTTGTTCTTCGTTTGCTCGCAGGAAACAGACCCTCGTGGTCAGGTTGATCGTGCTCCGGCGTGGTCAATAACCTCTCGGAGTTGGTTTAGCGATTGCTAAGGCGCGACGTCCTCGCACGTTCGTAGTCGGATCGTCAAAGTCGACTTCCACCAAAGCGATATCCATCATCTCATCGAAAGACGGGACACCTTTGCCTCTATCATCTTGTATCACGGCTGGAGGTGGCACCGGATGGAGGTGCTGGTGCAGTTGAAGTAGAAGATGCACGTGGTGTCCATGATGAAGGTCGGCCTGCAGAAAAGTTAGTTCGCCCCAATGCTTGTCGATCCTGCACTTCACGTTCAGCTTTACAAGCAAGATGGAATAAACGAGTGATATTAGTATACTCCTTATAGTCTAAAATGGTCTGAATCTCTCTATTTAATCCACCCAGAAAACGTGCAAGCATAGCTTCATTCTCCTCAACAATACCACATCTAATCATGCCAGTTTGTAATTCCTGATAATATTCTTCTACAGAATTTTTCCCTTGTCTTAAACACTGCAATTTTTGAAGCAATTCACGTTGATAATATGGTGGAACCCAACGCGTACGCATAGCAGTTTTCAAAGCAGCCCAAGTAGTTGGAATAGGATATAATCTACAATGTTCAGACCACCGTACACATGCAAAACTAGTGAAAGCACAAACAGCAGCAGCAACTCGTCTCTCCTCAGGATATTGTAAACATGTAAATCGTTGTTCAGTTTCTAACTCCCAAGTAAGATATATATCAGGAACATATCTACCCTCAAATGGTGGAATATTCAATTTCAGTTTAGGAATATGGACATCATCTCGTACCTGAGGTGGTGGTGCAGGCCTACCATTACGAATATATACCTGAGGTCGACCTGCTGGTGGTGGTACAGGTGGCTGCATGTAGTGCTGATTTTGATCAACCTCATCCTCATAATCTCCCACATAATCATCCTCCTCCGCATCAGTAGCAGGAGCCACAGAAGTATCAACAGCAGCACCAACAGTTTGGACAAACGCAAGAGGAACACGGCTTGCTCGGCGGAGGTCTGTTTCGCGACGTGGAGGTAGTCGTCGTTGTTGTTGTTGGAGAGGTGTGTTAGGTGCAGCGGGTGGTGGTGGTGGAAGACGCGCGAGCAATTCATTAAACTTGTTATCGAGCTTTGTTTCGAACGTCTTCCCAAGGCCAGTGATCTTTATAGAGGCAAAGGTGTCCCGTCTTTCGATGAGATGATGGATATCGCTTTGGTGGCAGTCGACTTTGACGATCCGACTACGAACGTGCGAGGACGTCGCGCCTTAGCAATCGCTAAACCAACTCCGAGAGGTTATTGACCACGCCGGAGCACGATCAACCTGACCACGAGGGTCTGTTTCCTGCGAGCATACGAAGAACAAGCAAGAAACTGAGATTGCAATCTGGATATTGCGAATATAAGATGAAAGCTTTATTGATCAAGGTGGGGTTCTGTGACGCCTTTGTCTGGTCGTTGAACACAAACGAAGTATGCGAAGTTGCAGCTATGGCGAACTTTTAATCTAAACAAAACATAAAGTCTAAACGATGCCCTAAGGGCTGTATATATGGAGGAAGAGGGGGGGGGGGGAATTTCGTGGCCCTTGGTGGAGGGGTCCGAAATCAACCCTATCTCTTGTTTCCCCACACATACGGACTCTAAAAATAGCCTATACTTGATGGAGGCGGGGTGTCCCGATCTTTCGATGAGATGATAACTATCGATTTGGTGGAGACGACTTTGACGATCCGACTACAAACGTGCACAACGTTGCGCCTTAGCAATCGCTAAACCAATCTCCTGAGGTTACTGACGATGCCGGAAGCACGGTCAGCCTGACCACGAAGGTCTATTCCTGCAAGCAATCGAAGAACGAGCAAGAATATGATAAAGCAATCTGAATATTGCAAATATATATATATGAGGTATTGATAATGGTGGGGATCCGGAAGCGGTCTTGGTGTGGTCGTTGGACACAAACGAAGTACACGAAGTTGCAATGGCTAACTTTTAACTAAACAAATCCCAAGGAAAAGCTACTAGATGGATCTACTTATATAGGAGCAAGGGGTGGCGGCCAAGGAGGTAGGAGGACGTCCCAAGGCAGCCTAAAACTAAATCTAGGTCGTACAAGGCCAATGGGCCCAAGTGGAGGTGATGTAACACCTTTGGACTTGTAGTTTGACTCGGATTCTGCTGCAGCATCAGATTTTTTCGTCCACAACTCAACGCTCCGGACGAATTTGAAGGTGATTCCAATTGGGTTGGAAAGTGCACGAAATCTAGTTTCCAACAAAAAAAGAATCACCCAATTCGGAGTCCGTATGAAAAACTTGTGTGCGTTTTGAGTCAGGTGTGTCTGTGCAGTCCGAATCTGAATCCAGAACGTGAGAGACTTGGACTCTATCTTATCTTGGGCCAAAAGTGACGTGAGAGAACTTTTTGGACAGCAAATAAACATCTCTTTCTTCCTTATCTTCATATGTGGATTGTACAAATGTCCCATACACCTGCAATTAGACAAAACACAAAAGTGTGTGAAGTATTTTTGTTCTGGATAACATAAATAGATTATTGAATAGTTTGCACTAGAAATCACCTGACAAATATGCATATATGCAATATTTTTTGTCATATCCAAGGTAGTCATGTCCTCATCATCCTCCCCTTCTTGAAAATAAAGCCGTCCTCGGCGTTGCTTAATCTGAAATGTGGCTAACAAAAGAGACAAGGTGTACATGTTGTATATGTATATGTCATCCATTTTTACTTCCCTTGTTTTTTGCATATATGACACATGAATAGATGAGTAACTTGCATAGTTCATAAAATCTAAAGCCAAAAAATTAGCACAAGAAGTAGAAGGCATGAAAATATTGCAACTCAGTTTGCACATATAAGTGAAGCTCTTATTCATTTCAAAAGATTGACAATGTTCATCATTAAACCATCCCAACATTGGTGAATAAACCTTACTTGCATCAAATTTACATGCTACAACATGCTTAAATAAGCAAACATGCAATAAGTCATTCAACACAGAATCATCACCAAGATTAGAGGTCATATCAAAATGATTAAACATTGGTTCTTTTGCATCAATAGTTAATTCAATGGGTGCACTCAAAATTGTTGGTATTTCAGTTGTTTGATCACATGGCAAAGTCAAATTATCAACGTAGTCCTCTAAAATAGGTGGTGTGATCAAAGTAGTGGGTAGCTCATCAGATGGTGCATTCAAATTGGCAAGGCATTCATCATTCTCATGTAGAGATGGAAGATCAGTACCTTTGTCATTACCTCTTATGATCAACTCAGATGATGTAGCCACTCTCGGGGGCGATGTGTCACATGGTGGAGGTGATGTAGTCCTGACAACAACGGATGTGGTTGTCATAGTATGCCTAGTAGTTGAAGGAACAATCATATCAACTCTTGGAATGTGCACCGTGCGCTTGTTCTCCTCGTGGCCAACACGTCGTTTTATTTCCTGTTCAGCTTTGCAAGCAAGATGAAACAAATGGTCCATAGGATAACACTCTTCATGAATTAGTATCTCTTGAATATCACGGTTTAATCCTCCCCAAAATCTATCCATAAAATCATCTTCACTTTCTTCTAAAGAGGAATGCAACAAGGTAGTTTGTAAATCATCATAATATTTTGTTACAGTTTCACTACCTTGTTTTAAGTGTTGCCACTTCTTAATCATGTCACGAGTATAATAAGCAGGGACGAAAGTATGTCGCATGGCAAGTTTCAAATCATCCCAAGTAGTAGGTATATAATCAGGGTGCAACCGACAATATTCACTCCACCAAACCAAAGCATAACCAGTGAAAGAACCAACCGCAACCTTAACCTTTTTATGTTCATTGAAATTATGGGAAGCAAATATATTTTTTATGTCGAACTCCCATTCAATATATAAAGCAGGTTTAAAACGGCCATTAAATGGTGGTATAGATACATTAACCTGATCATGTGCATTTGGATGTTTGTGTACCTCTCGTGACGGTTGTGGTATTTGCAAAGGTGGTGGCACGTCTCCCGCGATCGACAAAGCCCATGAATTGACTCTGGATCCTGTCATGATTAGTAGAACAAGAAACAAAACCCAAAAATAATGTTCCTATAACTACTAGGATGTGGTGGTAAAACGCTCACAGTAAAGCAAATATCAATGTCTTACAAGTTCTTACCATGCAGCAGGCGGTGATCGGCAACCAGCGGTGTCAAGTAACTCCGAATATTGAGTAAAGCGATTGCCAGGGGAGCGTACGTATACACGGTGTAGAAATATGTGGAGCTGGGTTGGCTATATATGGTAGCAAAAGATTAGCAATAATCAATTCAAAGATGCAATGTTGAATAAACGCTCAACGACGGTACTGTGCTGGTCCTAGGCTAGACCGGACTAGAGACGCGAGCCTAGAACACTAATGAGGTCACGGCGTAGCACAACTAGCATCAATGAAGGATACTAAGTAGCACTTGACAGCAAGATATAAGTGAAGATCACAACGGCAGTGAAGATAATGATGAAAAACAACTGCCAAGCAGGATATACAACAACTCTCTCTTCAACTTTCCTCTTGAAAAGTTTAAGACAATTTTCTGATAAATTCTTTCAAAGAATGCTACTAACTCAAGCTTTCCAATGCAAAAAGAATCACTCAATTCCGAGTTGATATGAGGAGTCAAAGAATTCTAAAACTGGCCTGAAAAATTGGAACAAGCTGTGTTCATGAACTTCGGAAGGCAAAAAGACCTATTTAGAAGCCGATTTTGAGGTGTAAAATATTGAACTCGCTTCTGCAACTATTTAGATGCGGCTCGTCGCTAGCTTCAATTTGAGTACTCACGGAGCCAAAACGGACTTCGTATGAGGAAGATACACCTGTTTTACTGAACAGTGCGCAAAACAGATTCCAATCCGAATTCAGGTACGAGATTGATTCTAGATAGATCCAATTTTTTTTCTTCTCTCTTTTTTTTTCTCACGCTTTTTTTTCTTTTTCTTCTCTCTCTTTTTCTTTTTTTTTCCTTTTTTCTCTTTTTTTTCTATCTTTTTTTTCAAGACAAACTAGATAAGATGCAGATTGGATCAGGCGAAGATGTGAATGACCTCAACTATGATTATGACAATGAACAGTGCGTAGCACGTGGTGGAAATTAATAGATGGAATGGTGGACAGCGGAAGGGATAATGATGCAGCGGCGGCGTGACTAATGTGAACAGAACTCGAAACTCTAAAGGAACTAGACGCTAAGACCAGCAACTGACACGACGATGCAACCGATAATTCAACTATGCAAGCAATGAATAGAAAATTGCAAAGGCTCAGACTGGCTTGGATAAAGGATGAACAGATCTAACTTTTTTTTTGTGTGGCTTTTTCTTGGACAATAGGTAAGAAAATATATCTAATCTAGGAAAACTGGAAATTTTCACCGAGCAACCTGGCTCTGATACCACTTGATGGAGGCGGGGTGTCCCGATCTTTCGATGAGATGATAACTACCGATTTGGTGGAGACGACTTTGACGATCCGACTACAAACGTGCACAACGTTGCGCCTTAGCAATCGCTAAACCAATCTCCTGAGGTTACTGACGATGCTGAAAGCACGGTCAGCCTGACCACGAAGGTCTATTCCTGCAAGCAATCGAAGAACGAGCAAGAATATGATAAAGCAATCTGAATATTGCAAATATATATATATGAGGTATTGATAATGGTGGGGATCCGGAAGCGGTCTTGGTCTGGTCGTTGGACACAAAAGAAGTACACGAAGTTGCAATGGCTAACTTTTAACTAAACAAATCCCAAGGAAAAGCTACTAGATGGATCTACTTATATAGGAGCAAGGGGTGGCGGCCAAGGAGGTAGGAGGACGTCCCAAGGCAGCCTAAAACTAAATCTAGGTCGTACAAGGCCAATGGGCCCAAGTGGAGGTGATGTAACAACTTTGGACTTGTAGTTTGACTCGGATTCTGCTGCAGCATCAGATTGTTTCGTCCACAACTCAACGCTCCGGACGAATTTGAAGGTGATTCCAATTGGGTTGGAAAGTGCACGAAATCTAGTTTCCAACAAAAAAAGAATCACCCAATTCGGAGTCCGTATGAAAAACTTGTGTGCGTTTTGAGTCAGGTGTGTCTGTGCAGTCCGAATCTGAATCCAGAACGTGAGAGACTTGGACTCTATCTTCTCTTGGGCCAAAAGTGACGTGAGAGAACTTTTTGGACAGCAAATAAACATCTCTTTCTTCCTTATCTTCATATGTGGATTGTACAAATGTCCTATACACCTGCAATTAGACAAAACACAAAAGTGTGTGAAGTATTTTTGTTCTGGATAACATAAATAGATTATTGAATAGTTTGCACTAGAAATCACCTGACAAATATGCATATATGCAATATTTTTGGTCATATCCAAGGTAGTCATGTCCTCATCA
>NW_025229867.1:13722-18379 GCF_018294505.1 Triticum aestivum | reverse complement strand
CGTGATTGTTGATGACCGACATGTAAGCGCACCTTGGAATTCGACAACCATGGAAATCGCTTTGGGACCCCAAAACGGTGAGTAATAGTCCATGAAACGGGCCAGAATCGGCCAAAACTGGGAGTGTTGATGACCAACACATAAGCACACCTTGGAGTTCAACAACTATGGAAATCGCTTCGGGACCCCAAAACCGTGAGTAATAGTCCACGAAACATGTCAGAATTGGCCAAAACTGTGAGTGTTGACGACAGACACATAAATGCACCCCGGGGTTCATCAATCGTGGAAATCCCTCTGGGTCTCCAAAACACGGAGTAATAGTGCACGAAACGGACACGATTCGGCCAAATATGTGAGTGTTGATGACCGACACGTAAACGCACCCTGGGGTTCGTCAATCATGGAAATGACTCCGAGACCCCAAAATAGAGTAGTAGTCCAAGAAACGGGCCAGAATCGGCCCAAACTGTGATTGTTGATGACCGACACGTAAGCGCACCTTGGAGTTCGACAACCATGCAAATCGCTTTGGGACCCCAAAACAATGAGTAATAGTCCATGAAACGGGCCAGAATCGCCAAAACTGTCAGTGTTGACGACCAACACGTAAGGACACCTTGGGGTTCAACAACTATGGAAATCGCTTCGGGACCCCAAAACGGTGAGTAATAGTCCACGAAACCCATCAGAATTGGCCAAAACTCTCAGTGTTGACGATGGACACATAAACGAACCCCGGGGTTCATCGATCGTGGAAATTGCTCTAGGTCCCCAAAACGCTGAGTGATAGTGCACAAAACGGACTAGAATCGGCCGAATATGTGAGTGTTGATGACCGACATGTAAGCGCACCAAGGGTTCGTCAATCATCGAAATGACTCCAAGACCCCATAATAGAGTAATAGTCCAAGAAACGGGCCAGAATCGGCCCAAACCGTGATTGTTGATGACCGACATGTAAGCGCACCTTGGAATTCGACAACCATGGAAATCGCTTTGGGACCCCAAAACGGTGAGTAATAGTCCATGAAACTGGCCAGAATCGGCCAAAACTGGGAGTGTTGATGACCAACACGTAAGGACACCTTGGGGTTCAACAACTATGGAAATCGCTTCGGGACCCCAAAACGGTGACTAATAGTCCACGAAACCCGTCAGAATTGGCCAAAACTCTCAGTGTTGACGACGGACACATAAACGAACCCCGGGGTTCATCGATCGTGGAAATTGCTCTAGGTCCCCAAAATGCTGAGTGATAGTGCACAAAACGGACTAGAATCGGCCGAATATGTGAGTGTTGATGACCGACACGTAAACGCACCAAGGGTTCGTCAATCATCGAAATGACTCCAAGACCCCATAATAGAGTAATGCCAAGAAACGGGCCAGAATCGGCCCAAACCGTGATTGTTGATGACCGACATGTAAGCGCACCTTGGAATTCGACAACCATGGAAATCGCTTTGGGACCCCAAAACGGTGAGTAATAGTCCATGAAACTGGCCAGAATCGGCCAAAACTGGGAGTGTTGATGACCAACACGTAAGGACACCTTGGGGTTCAACAACTATGGAAATCGCTTCGGGACCCCAAAACGGTGACTAATAGTCCACGAAACCCGTCAGAATTGGCCAAAACTCTCAGTGTTGACGACGGACACATAAACGAACCCCGGGGTTCATCGATCGTGGAAATTGCTCTAGGTCCCCAAAACGCTGAGTGATAGTGCACAAAACGGACTAGAATCGACCGAATATGTGAGTGTTGATGACCGACACGTAAACGCACCAAGGGTTCGTCAATCATCGAAATGACTCCAAGACCCCATAATAGAGTAAAAGTCCAAGAAACGGGCCAGAATCGGCCCAAACCGTGATTGTTGATGACCGACATGTAAGCGCACCTTGGAATTCGACAACCATGGAAATCGCTTTGGGACCCCAAAACGGTGAGTAATAGTCCATGAAACGGGCCAGAATCGGCCAAAACTGGGAGTGTTGATGACCAACACATAAGCACACCTTGGAGTTCAACAACTATGGAAATCGCTTCGGGACCCCAAAACCGTGAGTAATAGTCCACGAAACATGTCAGAATTGGCCAAAACTGTGAGTGTTGACGACAGACACATAAATGCACCCCGGGGTTCATCAATCGTGGAAATCCCTCTGGGTCTCCAAAACACGGAGTAATAGTGCACGAAACGGACACGATTCGGCCAAATATGTGAGTGTTGATGACCGACACGTAAACGCACCCTGGGGTTCGTCAATCATGGAAATGACTCCGAGACCCCAAAATAGAGTAGTAGTCCAAGAAACGGGCCAGAATCGGCCCAAACTGTGATTGTTGATGACCGACACGTAAGCGCACCTTGGAGTTCGACAACCATGCAAATCGCTTTGGGACCCCAAAACGGTGAGTAATAGTCCATGAAACGGGCCAGAATCGGCCAAAACTGTCAGTGTTGACGACCAACACGTAAGGACACCTTGGGGTTCAACAACTATGGAAATCGCTTCGGGACCCCAAAACGGAGAGTAATAGTCCACGAAACCCGTCAGAATTGGCTAAAACTCTCAGTGTTGACGACGGACACATAAACGAACCCCGGGGTTCATCGATCGTGGATATTGCTCTAGGTCCCCAAAACGCTGAGTGATAGTGCACAAAACAGACTAGAATCGGCCGAATATGTGAGTGTTGATGACCGACACGTAAATGCACCAAGGGTTCGTCAATCATCGAAATGACTCCAAGACCCCAAAATAGAGTAATAGTCCAAGAAACGGGCCAGAATCGGCCCAAACTGTGATGGTTGATGACCGACATGTAAGCGCACCTTGGAATTCGACAACCATGGAAATCACTTTGGGACCCCAAAACGGTGAGTAATAGTCCATGAAAAGGGCCAGAATCGGCGAAAACTGGGAGTGTTGATGACCAACACGTAAGCACACCTTGGAGTTCAACAACTATGGAAATCGCTTCGGGACCCCAAAACCGTGAGTAATAGTCCACGAAACATGTCAGAATTGGCCAAAACTGTGAGTGTTGACGACAGACACATAAATGCACCCCGGGGTTCATCAATCGTGGAAATCCCTCTGCGTCTCCAAAACACTGAGTAATAGTGCACGAAACGGACACGATTCGGCCAAATATGTGAGTGTTGATGACCGACACGTAAACGCACCCTGGGGTTCGTCAATCATGGAAATGACTCCGAGACCCCAAAATAGAGTAGTAGTCCAAGAAACGGGCCAGAATCGGCCCAAACTGTGATTGTTGATGACCGACACGTAAGCGCACCTTGGACTTCGACAACCATGCAAATCGCTTTGGGACCCCAAAACGGTGAGTAATAGTCCATGAAACGGGCCAGAATCGGCCAAAACTGTCAGTGTTGACGACCAACACGTAAGGACACCTTGGGGTTCGACAACTATGGAAATCGCTTCGGGACCCCAAAACGGTGAGTAATAGTCCACGAAACCCATCAGAATTGGCCAAAACTCTCAGTGTTGACGACGGACACATAAACGAACCCCGGGGTTCATCGATCGTGGAAATTGCTCTAGGTCCCCAAAACGCTGAGTGATAGTGCACAAAACGGACTAGAATCGGCCGAATATGTGAGTGTTGATGACCGACACGTAAACGCACCAAGGGTTCGTCAATCATCGAAATGACTCCAAGACCCGATAATAGAGTAATAGTCCAAGAAACGGGCCAGAATCGGCCCAAACCGTGATTGTTGATGACCGACATGTAAGCGCACCTTGGAATTCGACAACCATGGAAATCGCTTTGGGACCCCAAAACGGTGAGTAATAGTCCATGAAACTGGCCAGAATCGGCCAAAACTGGGAGTGTTGATGACCAACACGTAAGGACACCTTGGGGTTCAACAACTATGGAAATCGCTTCGGGACCCCAAAACGGTGACTAATAGTCCACGAAACCCGTCAGAATTGGCCAAAACTCTCAGTGCTGACGACGGACACATAAACGAACCCCGGGGTTCATCGATCGTGGAAATTGCTCTAGGTCCCCAAAACGCTGAGTGATAGTGCACAAAACGGACTAGAATCGGCCGAATATGTGAGTGTTGATGACCGACACGTAAACGCACCAAGGGTTCGTCAATCATCGAAATGACTCCAAGACCCCATAATAGAGTAATAGTCCAAGAAACGGGCCAGAATCGGCCCAAACCGTGATTGTTGATGACCGACATGTAAGCGCACCTTGGAATTCGACAACCATGGAAATCGCTTTGGGACCCCAAAACGGTGAGTAATAGTCCATGAAACTGGCCAGAATCGGCCAAAACTGGGAGTGTTGATGACCAACATGTAAGGACACCTTGGGGTTCAACAACTATGGAAATCGCTTCGGGACCCCAAAACGGTGACTAATAGTCCACGAAACCCGTCAGAATTGGCCAAAACTCTCAGTGTTGACGACGGACACATAAACGAACCCCGGGGTTCATCGATCGTGGAAATTGCTCTAGGTCCCCAAAACGCTGAGTGATAGTGCACAAAACGGACTAGAATCGGCCGAATATGTGAGTGTTGATGACCGACACGTAAACGCACCAAGGGTTCGTCAATCATCGAAATGACTCCAAGACCCCATAATAGAGTAA
>NW_025229867.1:0-11438 GCF_018294505.1 Triticum aestivum | reverse complement strand
TGATTGTTGATGACCGACCTGTAAGCGCACCTTGGAATTCGACAACCATGTAAATCGCTTTGGGACCCCAAAACGGTGAGTAATAGTCCATGAAAAGGGCCAGAATCGGCCAAAACTGGGAGTGTTGATGACCAACACGTAAGCACACCTTGGAGTTCAACAACTATGGAAATCGCTTCGGGACCCCAAAACCGTGAGTAATAGTCCACCAAACATGTCAGAATTGGCCAAAACTGTGAGTGTTGACGACAGACACATAAATGCACCCCAGGGTTCATCAATCGTGGAAATCCCTCTGGGTCTCCAAAACACTGAGTAATAGTGCACGAAACGGACACGATTCGGCCAAATATGTGAGTGTTGATGACCGACATGTAAACGCAGCCTGGGGTTCGTCAATCATGGAAATGACTCCAAGACCCCAAAATAGAGTAGTAGTCCAAGAAACGGGCCAGAATCGGCCCAAACTGTGATTGTTGATGACCAACACGTAAGGACACCTTGGGGTTCAACAACTATGGAAATCGCTTCGGGACCCCAAAACGGTGAGTAATAGTCCATGAAACCCGTCAGAATTGGCCAAAACTCTCAGTGTTGACGACGGACACATAAACGAACCCCGGGGTTCATCGATCGTGGAAATTGCTCTAGGTCCCCAAAACGCTGAGTGATAGTGCACAAAACGGACTAGAATCGGCCGAATATGTGAGTGTTGATGACCGACACGTAAACGCACCAAGGGTTCGTCAATCATCGAAATGACTCCAAGACCCCATAATAGAGTAATAGTCCAAGAAACGGGCCAGAATCGGCCCAAACCGTGATTGTTGATGACCGACATGTAAGCGCACCTTGGAATTCGACAACCATGGAAATCGCTTTGGGACCCCAAAACGGTGAGTAATAGTCCATGAAACTGGCCAGAATCGGCCAAAACTGGGAGTGTTGATGACCAACACGTAAGGACACCTTGGGGTTCAACAACTATGGAAATCGCTTCGGGACCCCAAAACGGTGACTAATAGTCCACGAAACCCGTCAGAATTGGCCAAAACTCTCAGTGTTGACGACGGACACATAAACGAACCCCGGGGTTCATCGATCGTGGAAATTGCTCTAGGTCCCCAAAATGCTGAGTGATAGTGCACAAAACGGACTAGAATCGGCCGAATATGTGAGTGTTGATGACCGACACGTAAACGCACCAAGGGTTCGTCAATCATCGAAATGACTCCAAGACCCCATAATAGAGTAATGCCAAGAAACGGGCCAGAATCGGCCCAAACCGTGATTGTTGATGACCGACATGTAAGCGCACCTTGGAATTCGACAACCATGGAAATCGCTTTGGGACCCCAAAACGGTGAGTAATAGTCCATGAAACTGGCCAGAATCGGCCAAAACTGGGAGTGTTGATGACCAACACGTAAGGACACCTTGGGGTTCAACAACTATGGAAATCGCTTCGGGACCCCAAAACGGTGACTAATAGTCCACGAAACCCGTCAGAATTGGCCAAAACTCTCAGTGTTGACGACGGACACATAAACGAACCCCGGGGTTCATCGATCGTGGAAATTGCTCTAGGTCCCCAAAACGCTGAGTGATAGTGCACAAAACGGACTAGAATCGACCGAATATGTGAGTGTTGATGACCGACACGTAAACGCACCAAGGGTTCGTCAATCATCGAAATGACTCCAAGACCCCATAATAGAGTAAAAGTCCAAGAAACGGGCCAGAATCGGCCCAAACCGTGATTGTTGATGACCGACATGTAAGCGCACCTTGGAATTCGACAACCATGGAAATCGCTTTGGGACCCCAAAACGGTGAGTAATAGTCCATGAAACGGGCCAGAATCGGCCAAAACTGGGAGTGTTGATGACCAACACATAAGCACACCTTGGAGTTCAACAACTATGGAAATCGCTTCGGGACCCCAAAACCGTGAGTAATAGTCCACGAAACATGTCAGAATTGGCCAAAACTGTGAGTGTTGACGACAGACACATAAATGCACCCCGGGGTTCATCAATCGTGGAAATCCCTCTGGGTCTCCAAAACACGGAGTAATAGTGCACGAAACGGACACGATTCGGCCAAATATGTGAGTGTTGATGACCGACACGTAAACGCACCCTGGGGTTCGTCAATCATGGAAATGACTCCGAGACCCCAAAATAGAGTAGTAGTCCAAGAAACGGGCCAGAATCGGCCCAAACTGTGATTGTTGATGACCGACACGTAAGCGCACCTTGGAGTTCGACAACCATGCAAATCGCTTTGGGACCCCAAAACGGTGAGTAATAGTCCATGAAACGGGCCAGAATCGGCCAAAACTGTCAGTGTTGACGACCAACACGTAAGGACACCTTGGGGTTCAACAACTATGGAAATCGCTTCGGGACCCCAAAACGGTGAGTAATAGTCCACAAAACCCATCAGAATTGGCCAAAACTCTCAGTGTTGACGACGGACACATAAACGAACCCCGGGGTTCATCGATCGTGGAAATTGCTCTAGGTCCCCAAAACGCTGAGTGATAGTGCACAAAACGGACTAGAATCGGCCGAATATGTGAGTGTTGATGACCGACACGTAAACGCACCAAGGGTTCGTCAATCATCGAAATGACTCCAAGACCCCATAATAGAGTAATAGTCCAAGAAACGGGCCAGAATCGGCCCAAACCGTGATTGTTGATGACCGACATGTAAGCGCACCTTGGAATTCGACAACCATGGAAATCACTTTGGGACCCCAAAACGGTGAGTAATAGTCCATGAAATGGGCCAGAATCGGCCAAAACTGGGAGTGTTGATGACCAACACGTAAGCACACCTTGGAGTTCAACAACTATGGAAATCGCTTCGGGACCCCAAAACCGTGAGTAATAGTCCACGAAACATGTCAGAATTGGCCAAAACTATGAGTGTTGACGACAGACACATAAATGCACCCCGGGGTTCATCAATCGTGGAAATCCCTCTGGGTCTCCAAAACACTGAGTAATAGTGCACGAAACGGACACGATTCGGCCAAATATGTGAGTGTTGATGACCGACACGTAAACACACCCTGGGGTTCGTCAATCATGGAAATGACTCCGAGACCCCAAAATAGAGTAGTAGTCCAAGAAACGGGCCAGAATCGGCCCAAACTGTGATTGTTGATGACCGACACGTAAGCGCACCTTGGAGTTCGACAACCATGGAAATCGCTTTGGGACCCCAAAACGGTGAGTAATAGTCCATGAAACGGGCCAGAATCGGCCAAAATTGTGAGTGTTGATGACCAACACGTAAGGACACCTTGGGGTTCAACAACTATGGAAATCGCTCCGGGACCCCAAAACGGTGAGTAATAGTCCACGAAACCCGTCAGAATTGGCCAAAACTCTCAGTGTTGACGACGGACACATAAACGAACCCCGGGGTTCATCGATCGTGGAAATTGCTCTAGGTCCCCAAAACGCTGAGTGATAGTGCACAAAACGGACTAGAATCGGCCGAATATGTGAGTGTTGATGACCGACACGTAAACGCACCAAGGGTTCGTCAATCATCGAAATGACTCCAAGAACCCATAATAGAGTAATAGTCCAAGAAACGGGCCAGAATCGGCCCAAACCGTGATTGTTGATGACCGACATGAAAGCGCACCTTGGAATTTGACAACCATGGAAATCGCTTTGGGACCCCAAAACGGTGAGTAATAGTCCATGAAACGGGCCAGAATCGGCCAAAACTGGGAGTGTTGATGACCAATACGTAAGCACACCTTGGAGTTCAACAACTATGGAAATCTCTTCGGGACCCCAAAACCGTGAGTAATAGTCCACGAAACATGTCAGAATTGGCCAAAACTGTGAGTGTTGACGACAGACACATAAATGCACCCCGGGGTTCATCAATCGTGGAAATCCCTCTGGGTCTCCAAAACACTGAGTAATAGTGCACGAAACGGACACGATTCGGCCAAATATGTGAGTGTTGATGACCGACACGTAAACGCACCCTGGGTTCGTCAATCATGGAAATGACTCCAAGACCCCAAAATAGAGTAGTAGTCCAAGAAACGGGCCAGAATCGGCCCAAACTGTGATTGTTGATGACCGACACGTAAGCGCACCTTGGAGTTCGACAACCATAGAAATCGCTTTGGGACCCCAAAACGGTGAGTAATAGTCCATGAAACGGGCCAGAATCGGCCAAAACTGCGAGTGTTGATGACCAACACGTAAGGACACCTTGGGGTTCAACAACTATGGAAATCGCTTCGGGACCCCAAAACGGTGAGTAATAGTCCATGAAACCCGTCAGAATTGGCCAAAACTCTCAGTGTTGACGACGGACACATAAACGAACCCCGGGGTTCATCGATCGTGGAAATTGCTCTAGGTCCCCAAAACGCTGAGTGATAGTGCACAAAACGGACTAGAATCGGCCGAATATGTGAGTGTTGATGACCGACACGTAAACGCACCAAGGGTTCGTCAATCATCGAAATGACTCCAAGACCCCATAATAGAGTAATAGTCCAAGAAACGGGCCAGAATCGGCCCAAACCGTGATTGTTGATGACCGACATGTAAGCGCACCTTGGAATTCGACAACCATGGAAATCGCTTTGGGACCCCAAAACGGTGAGTAATAGTCCATGAAACTGGCCAGAATCGGCCAAAACTGGGAGTGTTGATGACCAACATGTAAGGACACCTTGGGGTTCAACAACTATGGAAATCGCTTCGGGACCCCAAAACGGTGACTAATAGTCCACGAAACCCGTCAGAATTGGCCAAAACTCTCAGTGTTGACGACGGACACATAAACGAACCCCGGGGTTCATCGATCGTGGAAATTGCTCTAGGTCCCCAAAACGCTGAGTGATAGTGCACAAAACGGACTAGAATCGGCCGAATATGTGAGTGTTGATGACCGACACGTAAACGCACCAAGGGTTCGTCAATCATCGAAATGACTCCAAGACCCCATAATAGAGTAAAAGTCCAAGAAACGGGCCAGAATCGGCCCAAAGCGTGATTGTTGATGACCGACATGTAAGCGCACCTTGGAATTCGACAACCATGGAAATCGCTTTGGGACCCCAAAACGGTGAGTAATAGTCCATGAAACGGGCCAGAATCGGCCAAAACTGGGAGTGTTGATGACCAACACATAAGCACACCTTGGAGTTCAACAACTATGGAAATCGCTTCGGGACCCCAAAACCGTGAGTAATAGTCCACGAAACATGTCAGAATTGGCCAAAACTGTGAGTGTTGACGACAGACACATAAATGCACCCCGGGGTTCATCAATCGTGGAAATCCCTCTGGGTCTCCAAAAAACGGAGTAATAGTGCACGAAACGGACACGATTCGGCCAAATATGTGAGTGTTGATGACCGACACGTAAACGCACCCTGGGGTTCGTCAATCATGGAAATGACTCCGAGACCCCAAAATAGAGTAGTAGTCCAAGAAACGGGCCAGAATCGGCCCAAACTGTGATTGTTGATGACCGACACGTAAGCGCACCTTGGAGTTCGACAACCATGCAAATCGCTTTGGGACCCCAAAACGGTGAGTAATAGTCCATGAAACGGGCCAGAATCGGCCAAAACTGTCAGTGTTGACGACCAACACGTAAGGACACCTTGGGGTTCAACAACTATGGAAATCGCTTCGGGACCCCAAAACGGTGAGTAATAGTCCACAAAACCCATCAGAATTGGCCAAAACTCTCAGTGTTGACGACGGACACATAAACGAACCCCGGGGTTCATCGATCGTGGAAATTGCTCTAGGTCCCCAAAACGCTGAGTGATAGTGCACAAAACGGACTAGAATCGGCCGAATATGTGAGTGTTGATGACCGACACGTAAACGCACCAAGGGTTCGTCAATCATCGAAATGACTCCAAGACCCCATAATAGAGTAATAGTCCAAGAAACGGGCCAGAATCGGCCCAAACCGTGATTGTTGATGACCGACATGTAAGCGCACCTTGGAATTCGACAACCATGGAAATCACTTTGGGACCCCAAAACGGTGAGTAATAGTCCATGAAATGGGCCAGAATCGGCCAAAACTGGGAGTGTTGATGACCAACACGTAAGCACACCTTGGAGTTCAACAACTATGGAAATCGCTTCGGGACCCCAAAACCGTGAGTAATAGTCCACGAAACATGTCAGAATTGGCCAAAACTATGAGTGTTGACGACAGACACATAAATGCACCCCGGGGTTCATCAATCGTGGAAATCCCTCTGGGTCTCCAAAACACTGAGTAATAGTGCACGAAACGGACACGATTCGGCCAAATATGTGAGTGTTGATGACCGACACGTAAACACACCCTGGGGTTCGTCAATCATGGAAATGACTCCGAGACCCCAAAATAGAGTAGTAGTCCAAGAAACGGGCCAGAATCGGCCCAAACTGTGATTGTTGATGACCGACACGTAAGCGCACCTTGGAGTTCGACAACCATGGAAATCGCTTTGGGACCCCAAAACGGTGAGTAATAGTCCATGAAACGGGCCAGAATCGGCCAAAATTGTGAGTGTTGATGACCAACACGTAAGGACACCTTGGGGTTCAACAACTATGGAAATCGCTCCGGGACCCCAAAACGGTGAGTAATAGTCCACGAAACCCGTCAGAATTGGCCAAAACTCTCAGTGTTGACGACGGACACATAAACGAACCCCGGGGTTCATCGATCGTGGAAATTGCTCTAGGTCCCCAAAACGCTGAGTGATAGTGCACAAAACGGACTAGAATCGGCCGAATATGTGAGTGTTGATGACCGACACGTAAACGCACCAAGGGTTCGTCAATCATCGAAATGACTCCAAGAACCCATAATAGAGTAATAGTCCAAGAAACGGGCCAGAATCGGCCCAAACCGTGATTGTTGATGACCGACATGAAAGCGCACCTTGGAATTCGACAACCATGGAAATCGCTTTGGGACCCCAAAACGGTGAGTAATAGTCCATGAAACGGGCCAGAATCGGCCAAAACTGGGAGTGTTGATGACCAATACGTAAGCACACCTTGGAGTTCAACAACTATGGAAATCGCTTCGGGACCCCAAAACCGTGAGTAATAGTCCACGAAACATGTCAGAATTGGCCAAAACTGTGAGTGTTGACGACAGACACATAAATGCACCCCGGGGTTCATCAATCGTGGAAATCCCTCTGGGTCTCCAAATCACTGAGTAATAGTGCACGAAACGGACACGATTCGGCCAAATATGTGAGTGTTGATGACCGACACGTAAACGCACCCTGGGTTCGTCAATCATGGAAATGACTCCGAGACCCCAAAATAGAGTAGTAGTCCAAGAAACGGGCCAGAATCGTCCCAAACTGTGATTGTTGATGACCGACACGTAAGCGCACCTTGGAGTTCGACAACCATGCAAATCGCTTTGGGACCCCAAAACGGTGAGTAATAGTCCATGAAACGGGCCAGAATCGGCCAAAACTGTCAGTGTTGACGACCAACACGTAAGGACACCTTGGGGTTCAACAACTATGGAAATCGCTTCGGGACCCCAAAACGGTGAGTAATAGTCCATGAAACCCGTCAGAATTGGCCAAAACTCTCAGTGTTGACGACGGACACATAAACGAACCCCGGGGTTCATCGATCGTGGAAATTGCTCTAGGTCCCCAAAACGCTGAGTGATAGTGCACAAAACGGACTAGAATCGGCCGAATATGTGAGTGTTGATGACCGACACGTAAACGCACCAAGGGTTCGTCAATCATCGAAATGACTCCAAGACCCCATAATAGAGTAATAGTCCAAGAAACGGGCCAGAATCGGCCCAAACCGTGATTGTTGATGACCGACATGTAAGCGCACCTTGGAATTCGACAACCATGGAAATCGCTTTGGGACCCCAAAACGGTGAGTAATAGTCCATGAAACTGGCCAGAATCGGCCAAAACTGGGAGTGTTGATGACCAACACGTAAGGACACCTTGGGGTTCAACAACTATGGAAATCGCTTCGGGACCCCAAAACGGTGACTAATAGTCCACGAAACCCGTCAGAATTGGCCAAAACTCTCAGTGTTGACGACGGACACATAAACGAACCCCGGGGTTCATCGATCGTGGAAATTGCTCTAGGTCCCCAAAATGCTGAGTGATAGTGCACAAAACGGACTAGAATCGGCCGAATATGTGAGTGTTGATGACCGACACGTAAACGCACCAAGGGTTCGTCAATCATCGAAATGACTCCAAGACCCCATAATAGAGTAATGCCAAGAAACGGGCCAGAATCGGCCCAAACCGTGATTGTTGATGACCGACATGTAAGCGCACCTTGGAATTCGACAACCATGGAAATCGCTTTGGGACCCCAAAACGGTGAGTAATAGTCCATGAAACTGGCCAGAATCGGCCAAAACTGGGAGTGTTGATGACCAACACGTAAGGACACCTTGGGGTTCAACAACTATGGAAATCGCTTCGGGACCCCAAAACGGTGACTAATAGTCCACGAAACCCGTCAGAATTGGCCAAAACTCTCAGTGTTGACGACGGACACATAAACGAACCCCGGGGTTCATCGATCGTGGAAATTGCTCTAGGTCCCCAAAACGCTGAGTGATAGTGCACAAAACGGACTAGAATCGACCGAATATGTGAGTGTTGATGACCGACACGTAAACGCACCAAGGGTTCGTCAATCATCGAAATGACTCCAAGACCCCATAATAGAGTAAAAGTCCAAGAAACGGGCCAGAATCGGCCCAAACCGTGATTGTTGATGACCGACATGTAAGCGCACCTTGGAATTCGACAACCATGGAAATCGCTTTGGGACCCCAAAACGGTGAGTAATAGTCCATGAAACGGGCCAGAATCGGCCAAAACTGGGAGTGTTGATGACCAACACATAAGCACACCTTGGAGTTCAACAACTATGGAAATCGCTTCGGGACCCCAAAACCGTGAGTAATAGTCCACGAAACATGTCAGAATTGGCCAAAACTGTGAGTGTTGACGACAGACACATAAATGCACCCCGGGGTTCATCAATCGTGGAAATCCCTCTGGGTCTCCAAAACACGGAGTAATAGTGCACGAAACGGACACGATTCGGCCAAATATGTGAGTGTTGATGACCGACACGTAAACGCACCCTGGGGTTCGTCAATCATGGAAATGACTCCGAGACCCCAAAATAGAGTAGTAGTCCAAGAAACGGGCCAGAATCGGCCCAAACTGTGATTGTTGATGACCGACACGTAAGCGCACCTTGGAGTTCGACAACCATGCAAATCGCTTTGGGACCCCAAAACGGTGAGTAATAGTCCATGAAACGGGCCAGAATCGGCCAAAACTGTCAGTGTTGACGACCAACACGTAAGGACACCTTGGGGTTCAACAACTATGGAAATCGCTTCGGGACCCCAAAACGGTGAGTAATAGTCCACGAAACCCGTCAGAATTGGCCAAAACTCTCAGTGTTGACGACGGACACATAAACGAACCCCAGGGTTCATCGATCGTGGAAATTGCTCTAGGTCCCCAAAACGCTGAGTGATAGTGCACAAAATGGACTAGAATCGGCCGAATATGTGAGTGTTGATGACCGACACGTAAACGCACCAAGGGTTCGTCAATCTCGAAATGACTCCAAGACACCAAAATAGAGTAATAGTCCAAGAAACGGGCCAGAATCGACCCAAACTGTGATTGTTGATGACCGACCTGTAAGCGCACCTTGGAATTCGACAACCATGTAAATCGCTTTGGGACCCCAAAACGGTGAGTAATAGTCCATGAAAAGGGCCAGAATCGGCCAAAACTGGGAGTGTTGATGACCAACACGTAAGCACACCTTGGAGTTCAACAACTATGGAAATCGCTTCGGGACCCCAAAACCGTGAGTAATAGTCCACCAAACATGTCAGAATTGGCCAAAACTGTGAGTGTTGACGACAGACACATAAATGCACCCCAGGGTTCATCAATCGTGGAAATCCCTCTGGGTCTCCAAAACACTGAGTAATAGTGCACGAAACGGACACGATTCGGCCAAATATGTGAGTGTTGATGACCGACATGTAAACGCAGCCTGGGGTTCGTCAATCATGGAAATGACTCCAAGACCCCAAAATAGAGTAGTAGTCCAAGAAACGGGCCAGAATCGGCCCAAACTGTGATTGTTGATGACCGACACGTAAGCGCACCTTGGAGTTCGACAACCATAGAAATCGCTTTGGGACCCCAAAACGGTGAGTAATAGTCCATGAAACGGGCCAGAATCGGCCAAAACTGCGAGTGTTGATGACCAACACGTAAGGACACCTTGGGGTTCAACAACTATGGAAATCGCTTCGGGACCCCAAAACGGTGAGTAATAGTCCATGAAACCCGTCAGAATTGGCCAAAACTCTCAGTGTTGACGACGGACACATAAACGAACCCCGGGGTTCATCGATCGTGGAAATTGCTCTAGGTCCCCAAAACGCTGAGTGATAGTGCACAAAACGGACTAGAATCGGCCGAATATGTGAGTGTTGATGACCGACACGTAAACGCACCAAGGGTTCGTCAATCATCGAAATGACTCCAAGACCCCATAATAGAGTAATAGTCCAAGAAACGGGCCAGAATCGGCCCAAACCGTGATTGTTGATGAGCGACATGTAAGCGCACCTTGGAATTCGACAACCATGGAAATCGCTTTGGGACCCCAAAACGGTGAGTAATAGTCCATGAAATGGGCCAGAATCGGCCAAAACTGGGAGTGTTGATGACCAACACGTAAGCACACCTTGGAGTTCAACAACTATGGAAATCGCTTCGGGAACCCAAAACCGTGAGTAATAGTCCACGAAACATGTCAGAATTGGCCAAAACTATGAGTGTTGACGACAGACACATAAATGCACCCCGGGGTTCATCAATCGTGGAAATCCCTCTCGGTCTCCAAAACACTGAGTAATAGTGCACGAAACGGACACGATTCGGCCAAATATGTGAGTGTTGATGACCGACACGTAAACACACCCTGGGGTTCGTCAATCATGGAAATGACTCCGAGACCCCAAAATAGAGTAGTAGTCCAAGAAACGGGCCAGAATCGGCCCAAACTGTGATTGTTGATGACCGACACGTAAGCGCACCTTGGAGTTCGACAACCATGGAAATCGCTTTGGGACCCCAAAACGGTGAGTAATAGTCCATGAAACGGGCCAGAATCGGCCAAAATTGTGAGTGTTGATGACCAACACGTAAGGACACCTTGGGGTTCAACAACTATGGAAATCGCTCCGGGACCCCAAAACGGTGAGTAATAGTCCACGAAACCCGTCAGAATTGGCCAAAACTCTCAGTGTTGACGACGGACACATAAACGAACCCCGGGGTTCATCGATCGTGGAAATTGCTCT
>NW_025229866.1:16003-18385 GCF_018294505.1 Triticum aestivum | reverse complement strand
ATTTCATCCACATAGCATGTGCAAGAAAGTTGAGAGGTTTACGGCAAAAACTGGATGCACTTCGTGTACAAAACGGACAATCTCTTTCAAAGTATCAGGATTTCATACGGAAACTCGTCTGTTACAAAGGGATTTCATTTTTTAAAACTTATTTGAACTCCTGACTTTTTGTGTGTTCAAAATGCACCATTCAAAGCCACATCATCATTTTTCAATCCTTTCTGACTTCATTTGTTATTTTTCATGCATTTACTAATTATTTTGAGCTATAAGACCCTAAAAGTGAAAAGCATTTCAAATGAACTCTGAAAAGTTTGAAGGTTGGCATGGTATCATCATTTCATCCACATAGCATGTGCAAGAAAGTTGAGAGGGTTACGGCAAAAACTGGATGCACTTCGTGTAGAAAACGGACAATCTCTTTCAAAGTATCAGGATTTCATACGGAAACTCGTCTGTTACAAAGGGATTTAATTTTTTAAAACTTATTTGAACTCCTGAATTTTTGTGTGTTCAAAATGCACCATTCAAAGCCACATCATCATTTTTCAATCCTTTCTGACTTTATTTGTTATTTTTCATGCATTTACTAATTATTTTGAGCTATAAGACCCTAAAATTGAAAAGCATTTCAAATGAACTCTGAAAAGGTTGAAAGTTGGCATGGTATCATCATTTCAGACACATAGCATGTGCAGGAAAGTTGAGAGGGTTACGGCAAAAACTGGATGCACTTCGTGTACAAAACGGACAATCTCTTTCAAAGTATCAGGATTTCATACGGAAACTCGTCTGTTACAAAGGGATTTCATTTTTTAAAACTTATTTGAACTCCTGACTTTTTGTGTGTTCAAAATGCACCATTCAAAGCCACATCATCATTTTTCAATCCTTTCTGACTTCATTTGTTATTTTTCATGCATTTACTAATTATTTTGAGCTATAAGACCCTAAAATTGAAAAGAATTTCAAATGAACTCTGAAAAGGTTGAAAGTTGGCATGGTATCATCATTTCATCCACATAGCATGTGCAAGAAAGTTGAGAGGGTTACGGCAAAAACTGGATGCACTTCGTGTACAAAACGGACAATCTCTTTCAAAGTATCAGGATTTCATACGGAAACTCGTCTGTTACAAAGGGATTTCATTTTTTAAAACTTATTTGAACTCCTGACTTTTTGTGTGTTCAAAATGCACCATTCAAAGCCACATCTTCATTTTTCAATCCTTTGTGACTTCATTTGTTGTTTTTCATGCATTTACTAATTATTTTGAGCTATAAGACCCTAAAACTGAAAAGCATTTCAAATGAACTCTGAAAAGGTTGAAAGTTAGCATGGTATCATCATTTCATCCACATAGCATGTGCAAGAAAGTTGAGAGGTTTACGGCAAAAACTGGATGCACTTCGTGTACAAAACGGACAATCTCTTTCAAAGTATCAGGATGTCATACGGAAACTCGTCTGTTACAAAGGGATTTCATTTTTTAAAACTTATTTGAACTCCTGACTTTTTGTGTGTTCAAAATGCACCATTCAAAGCCACATCATCATTTTTCAATCCTTTTTGACTTCATTTGTTATTTTTCATGCATTTACTAATTATTTTGAGCTATAAGACCCTAAAAGTGAAAAGCATTTCAAATGAACTCTGAAAAGGTTGAAGGTTGGCATGGTATCATCATTTCATCCACATAGCATGTGCAAGAAAGTTGAGAGGGTTACGGCAAAAACTGGATGCACTTCGTGTAGAAAACGGACAATCTCTTTCAAAGTATCAGGATTTCATACGGAAACTCGTCTGTTACAAAGGGATTTCATTTTTTAAAACTTATTTGAAGTCCTGACTTTTTGTGTGTTCAAAATGCACCATTCAAAGCCACATCATCATTTTTCAATCCTTTCTGACTTCATTTGTTATTTTTCATTCATTTACTAATTATTTTGAGCTATAAGACCCTAAAACTGAAAAGCATTTCAAATGAACTCTGAAAAGGTTGAAAGTTAGCATGGTATCATCAGTTCATCCACATAGCATGTGCAAGAAAGTTGAGAGGTTTACGGCAAAAACTGGATGCACTTCGTGTACAAAACGGACAATCTCTTTCAAAGTATCAGGATTTCATACGGAAACTCGTCTGTTACAAAGGGATTTCATTTTTTAAAACTTATTTGAACTCCTGACTTTTTGTGTGTTCAAAATGCACCATTCAAAGCCACATCATCATTTTTCAATCCTTTCTGACTTCATTTGTTGTTTTTCATGCATTTACTAATTATTTTGAGCTATAAGACCCTAAAACTGAAAAGCATTTCAAATGAACTCTGAAAAGGTTGAAAGTTGGCATGGTATCATCATTTCATCCACATAGCATGTGCA
>NW_025229866.1:13439-15993 GCF_018294505.1 Triticum aestivum | reverse complement strand
TGAGCTATAAGACCCTAAAATTGAAAAGCATTTCAAATGAACTCTGAAAAGGTTGAAAGTTGGCATGGTATCATCATTTCAGACACATAGCATGTGCAGGAAAGTTGAGAGGTTTACGGCAAAAACTGGATGCACTTCGTGTAGAAAACGGACAATCTCTTTCAAAGTATCAGGATTTCATACGGAAACTCGTCTGTTACAAAGGGATTTCATTTTTAAAACTTATTTGAACTCCTGAATTTTTGTGTGTTCAAAATGCACCATTCAAAGCCACATCATCATTTTTCAATCCTTTCTGACTTCATTTGTTATTTTTCATGCATTTACTAATTATTTTGAGCTATAAGACCCTAAAATTGAAAAGCATTTCAAATGAACTCTGAAAAGGTTGAAAGTTGGCATGGTATCATCATTTCATCTACATAGCATGTGCAAGAAAGTTGAGAGGGTTACGGCAAAAACTGGATGCACTTCGTGTACAAAACGGACAATCTCTTTCAAAGTATCAGGATTTCATACGGAAACTCGTCTGTTACAAAGGGATTTCATTTTTTTAAACTTATTTGAACTCCTGACTTTTTGTGTGTTCAAAATGCACCATTCAAAGCCACATCATCATTTTTCAATCCTTTCTGACTTCATTTGTTATTTTTCATGCATTTACTAATTATTTTGAGCTATAAGACCCTAAAAGTGAAAAGCATTTCAAATGAACTCTGAAAAGGTTGAAGGTTGGCATGGTATCATCATTTCATCCACATAGCATGTGCAAGAAAGTTGAGAGGGTTACGGCAAAAACTGGATGCACTTCGTGTAGAAAACGGACAATCTCTTTCAAAGTATCAGGATTTCATACGGAAACTCGTCTGTTACAAAGGGATTTCATTTTTTAAAACTTATTTGAACTCCTGAATTTTTGTGTGTTCAAAATGCAGCATTCAAAGCCACATCATCATTTTTCAATCCTTTCTGACTTCATTTGTTATTTTTCATGCATTTACTAATTATTTTGAGCTATAAGACCCTAAAATTGAAAAGCATTTCAAATGAACTCTGAAAAGGTTGAAAGTTGGCATGTTATCATCATTTCAGACACATAGCATGTGCAAGAAAGTTGAGAGGGTTACGGCAAAAACTGGATGCACTTCGTGTACAAAACGGACAATCTATTTCAAAGTATCAGGATTTCATACGGAAACTCGTCTGTTACAAAGGGATTTCATTTTTTAAAACTTATTTGAACTCCTGACGTTTTGTGTGTTCAAAATGCACCATTCAAAGCCACATCATCATTTTTCAATCCTTTCTGACTTCATTTGTTATTTTTCATGCATTTACTAATTATTTTGAGCTATAAGACCCTAAAACTGAAAAGCATTTCAAATGAACTCTGAAAAGGTTGAAAGTTAGCATGGTATCATCATTTCATCCACATAGCATGTGCAAGAAAGTTGAGAGGTTTACGGCAAAAACTGGATGCACTTCATGTACAAAACGGACAATCTCTTTCAAAGTATCAGAATTCCATACGGAAACTCGTCTGTTACAAAGGGATTTCATTTTTTTAAACTTATTTGAACTCCTGACTTTTTGTGTGTTCAAAATGCACCATTCAAAGCCACATCATCATTTTTCAATCCTTTCTGACTTCATTTGTTGTTTTTCATGCATTTACTAATTATTTTGAGCTATAAGACCCTAAAACTGAAAAGCATTTCAAATGAACTCTGAAAAGGTTGAAAGTTAGCATGGTATCATCATTTCATCCACATAGCATGTGCAAGAAAGTTGAGAGGTTTACGGCAAAAACTGGATGCACTTCGTGTACAAAACGGACAATCTCTTTCAAAGTATCAGGATTTCATACGGAAACTCGTCTGTTACAAAGGGATTTCATTTTTTAAAACTTATTTGAACTCCTGACTTTTTGTGTGTTCAAAATGCACCATTCAAAGCCACATCATCATTTTTCAATCCTTTCTGACTTCATTTGTTGTTTTTCATGCATTTACTAATTATTTTGAGCTATAAGACCCTAAAACTGAAAAGCATTTCAAATGAACTCTGAAAAGGTTGAAAGTTAGCATGGTATCATCATTTCATCCACATAGCATGTGCACGAAAGTTGAGAGGTTTACGGCAAAAACTGGATGCACTTCGTGTACAAAACGGACAATCTCTTTCAAAGTATCAGGATTTCATACGGAAACTCGTCTGTTACAAAGGGATTTCATTTTTTAAAACTTATTTGAACTCCTGACTTTTTGTGTGTTCAAAATGCACCATTCAAAGCCACATCATCATTTTTCAATCCTTTCTGACTTCATTTGTTATTTTTCATGCATTTACTAATTATTTTGAGTTATAAGACCCTAAAAGTGAAAAGCATTTCAAATGAACTCTGAAAAGTTTGAAGGTTGGCATGGTATCATCATTTCATCCACATAGCATGTGCAAGAAAGTTGAGAGGGTTACGGCAAAAACTGGATGCACTTCGTGTAGAAAACGGACAATCTCTTTCAAAGTATCAGGATTTCATACGGAAACTCGTCTG
>NW_025229866.1:9945-11452 GCF_018294505.1 Triticum aestivum | reverse complement strand
TCATCATTTTTCAATCCTTTCTGACTTCATTTGTTATTTTTCATGCATTTACTAATTATTTTGAGCTATAAGACCCTAAAACTGAAAAGCATTTCAAATGAACTCTGAAAAGGTTGAAAGTTGGCATGGTATCATCATTTCATCCACATAGCATGTGCAAGAAAGTTGAGAGGGTTACGGCAAAAACTGGATGCACTTCGTGTACAAAACGGACAATCTCTTTCAAAGTATCAGGATTTCATACGGAAACTCGTCTGTTACAAAGGGATTTCATTTTTTAAAACTTATTTGAACTCCTGACTTTTTGTGTGTTCAAAATGCACCATTCAAAGCCACATCTTCATTTTTCAATCCTTTGTGACTTCATTTGTTGTTTTTCATGCATTTACTAATTATTTTGAGCTATAAGACCCTAAAACTGAAAAGCATTTCAAATGAACTCTGAAAAGGTTGAAAGTTAGCATGGTATCATCATTTCATCCACATAGCATGTGCAAGAAAGTTGAGAGGTTTACGGCAAAAACTGGATGCACTTCGTGTACAAAACGGACAATCTCTTTCAAAGTATCAGGATGTCATACGGAAACTCGTCTGTTACAAAGGGATTTCATTTTTTAAAACTTATTTGAACTCCTGACTTTTTGTGTGTTCAAAATGCACCATTCAAAGCCACATCATCATTTTTCAATCCTTTTTGACTTCATTTGTTATTTTTCATGCATTTACTAATTATTTTGAGCTATAAGACCCTAAAAGTGAAAAGCATTTCAAATGAACTCTGAAAAGGTTGAAGGTTGGCATGGTATCATCATTTCATCCACATAGCATGTGCAAGAAAGTTGAGAGGGTTACGGCAAAAACTGGATGCACTTCGTGTAGAAAACGGACAATCTCTTTCAAAGTATCAGGATTTCATACGGAAACTCGTCTGTTACAAAGGGATTTCATTTTTTAAAACTTATTTGAAGTCCTGACTTTTTGTGTGTTCAAAATGCACCATTCAAAGCCACATCATCATTTTTCAATCCTTTCTGACTTCATTTGTTATTTTTCATTCATTTACTAATTATTTTGAGCTATAAGACCCTAAAACTGAAAAGCATTTCAAATGAACTCTGAAAAGGTTGAAAGTTAGCATGGTATCATCAGTTCATCCACATAGCATGTGCAAGAAAGTTGAGAGGTTTACGGCAAAAACTGGATGCACTTCGTGTACAAAACGGACAATCTCTTTCAAAGTATCAGGATTTCATACGGAAACTCGTCTGTTACAAAGGGATTTCATTTTTTAAAACTTATTTGAACTCCTGACTTTTTGTGTGTTCAAAATGCACCATTCAAAGCCACATCATCATTTTTCAATCCTTTCTGACTTCATTTGTTGTTTTTCATGCATTTACTAATTATTTTGAGCTATAAGACCCTAAAACTGAAAAGCATTTCAAATGAACTCTGAAAAGGTTGAAAGTTGGCATGGTATCATCATTTCATCCACATAGCATGTGCA
>NW_025229866.1:7116-9935 GCF_018294505.1 Triticum aestivum | reverse complement strand
TGAGCTATAAGACCCTAAAATTGAAAAGCATTTCAAATGAACTCTGAAAAGGTTGAAAGTTGGCATGGTATCATCATTTCAGACACATAGCATGTGCAGGAAAGTTGAGAGGTTTACGGCAAAAACTGGATGCACTTCGTGTAGAAAACGGACAATCTCTTTCAAAGTATCAGGATTTCATACGGAAACTCGTCTGTTACAAAGGGATTTCATTTTTAAAACTTATTTGAACTCCTGAATTTTTGTGTGTTCAAAATGCACCATTCAAAGCCACATCATCATTTTTCAATCCTTTCTGACTTCATTTGTTATTTTTCATGCATTTACTAATTATTTTGAGCTATAAGACCCTAAAATTGAAAAGCATTTCAAATGAACTCTGAAAAGGTTGAAAGTTGGCATGGTATCATCATTTCATCTACATAGCATGTGCAAGAAAGTTGAGAGGGTTACGGCAAAAACTGGATGCACTTCGTGTACAAAACGGACAATCTCTTTCAAAGTATCAGGATTTCATACGGAAACTCGTCTGTTACAAAGGGATTTCATTTTTTTAAACTTATTTGAACTCCTGACTTTTTGTGTGTTCAAAATGCACCATTCAAAGCCACATCATCATTTTTCAATCCTTTCTGACTTCATTTGTTATTTTTCATGCATTTACTAATTATTTTGAGCTATAAGACCCTAAAAGTGAAAAGCATTTCAAATGAACTCTGAAAAGGTTGAAGGTTGGCATGGTATCATCATTTCATCCACATAGCATGTGCAAGAAAGTTGAGAGGGTTACGGCAAAAACTGGATGCACTTCGTGTAGAAAACGGACAATCTCTTTCAAAGTATCAGGATTTCATACGGAAACTCGTCTGTTACAAAGGGATTTCATTTTTTAAAACTTATTTGAACTCCTGAATTTTTGTGTGTTCAAAATGCAGCATTCAAAGCCACATCATCATTTTTCAATCCTTTCTGACTTCATTTGTTATTTTTCATGCATTTACTAATTATTTTGAGCTATAAGACCCTAAAATTGAAAAGCATTTCAAATGAACTCTGAAAAGGTTGAAAGTTGGCATGTTATCATCATTTCAGACACATAGCATGTGCAAGAAAGTTGAGAGGGTTACGGCAAAAACTGGATGCACTTCGTGTACAAAACGGACAATCTATTTCAAAGTATCAGGATTTCATACGGAAACTCGTCTGTTACAAAGGGATTTCATTTTTTAAAACTTATTTGAACTCCTGACGTTTTGTGTGTTCAAAATGCACCATTCAAAGCCACATCATCATTTTTCAATCCTTTCTGACTTCATTTGTTATTTTTCATGCATTTACTAATTATTTTGAGCTATAAGACCCTAAAACTGAAAAGCATTTCAAATGAACTCTGAAAAGGTTGAAAGTTAGCATGGTATCATCATTTCATCCACATAGCATGTGCAAGAAAGTTGAGAGGTTTACGGCAAAAACTGGATGCACTTCATGTACAAAACGGACAATCTCTTTCAAAGTATCAGAATTCCATACGGAAACTCGTCTGTTACAAAGGGATTTCATTTTTTTAAACTTATTTGAACTCCTGACTTTTTGTGTGTTCAAAATGCACCATTCAAAGCCACATCATCATTTTTCAATCCTTTCTGACTTCATTTGTTGTTTTTCATGCATTTACTAATTATTTTGAGCTATAAGACCCTAAAACTGAAAAGCATTTCAAATGAACTCTGAAAAGGTTGAAAGTTAGCATGGTATCATCATTTCATCCACATAGCATGTGCAAGAAAGTTGAGAGGTTTACGGCAAAAACTGGATGCACTTCGTGTACAAAACGGACAATCTCTTTCAAAGTATCAGGATTTCATACGGAAACTCGTCTGTTACAAAGGGATTTCATTTTTTAAAACTTATTTGAACTCCTGACTTTTTGTGTGTTCAAAATGCACCATTCAAAGCCACATCATCATTTTTCAATCCTTTCTGACTTCATTTGTTGTTTTTCATGCATTTACTAATTATTTTGAGCTATAAGACCCTAAAACTGAAAAGCATTTCAAATGAACTCTGAAAAGGTTGAAAGTTAGCATGGTATCATCATTTCATCCACATAGCATGTGCACGAAAGTTGAGAGGTTTACGGCAAAAACTGGATGCACTTCGTGTACAAAACGGACAATCTCTTTCAAAGTATCAGGATTTCATACGGAAACTCGTCTGTTACAAAGGGATTTCATTTTTTAAACTTATTTGAACTCCTGAATTTTTGTGTGTTCAAAATGCACCATTCAAAGCCACATCATCATTTTTCAATCCTTTCTGACTTCATTTGTTATTTTTCATGCATTTACTAATTATTTTGAGCTATAAGACCCTAAAAGTGAAAAGCATTTCAAATGAACTCTGAAAAGTTTGAAGGTTGGCATGGTATCATCATTTCATCCACATAGCATGTGCAAGAAAGTTGAGAGGGTTACGGAAAAAACTGGATGCACTTCGTGTAGAAAACGGACAATCTCTTTCAAAGTATCAGGATTTCATACGGAAACTCGTCTGTTACAAAGGGATTTAATTTTTTAAAACTTATTTGAACTCCTGAATTTTTGTGTGTTCAAAATGCACCATTCAAAGCCACATCATCATTTTTCAATCCTTTCTGACTTTATTTGTTATTTTTCATGCATTTACTTATTATTTTGAGCTATAAGACCCTAAAATTGAAAAGCATTTCAAATGAACTCTGAAAAGGTTGAAAGTTGGCATGGTATCATCATTTCAGACACATAGCATGTGCAGGAAAGTTGAGAGGGTTACGGCAAAAA
>NW_025229866.1:1142-4697 GCF_018294505.1 Triticum aestivum | reverse complement strand
GTGTACAAAACGGACAATCTCTTTCAAAGTATCAGGATTTCATACGGAAACTCGTCTGTTACAAAGGGATTTCATTTTTTAAAACTTATTTGAACGCCTGACTTTTTGTGTGTTCAAAATGCACCATTCAAAGCCACATCATCATTTTTCAATCCTTTCTGACTTCATTTGTTGTTTTTCATGCATTTACTAATTATTTTGAGCTATAAGACCCTAAAACTGAAAAGCATTTCAAATGAACTCTGAAAAGGTTGAAAGTTGGCATGGTATCATCATTTCATCCACATAGCATGTGCAAGAAAGTTGAGAGGTTTACGGCAAAAACTGGATGCACTTCGTGTACAAAACGGACAATCTCTTTCAAAGTATCAGGATTTCATACGGAAACTCGTCTGTTACAAAGGGATTTCATTTTTTTAAACTTATTTGAACTCCTGACTTTTTGTGTGTTCAAAATGCACCATTCAAAGCCACATCATCATTTTTCAATCCTTTCTGACTTCATTTGTTATTTTTCATGCATTTACTAATTATTTTGAGCTATAAGACCCTAAAAGTGAAAAGCATTTCAAATGAACTCTGAAAAGGTTGAAGGTTGACATGGTATCATCATTTCATCCACATAGCATGTGTAAGAAAGTTGAGAGGGTTACGGCAAAAACTGGATGCACTTCGTGTAGAAAACGGACAATCTCTTTCAAAGTATCAGGATTTCATACGGAAACTCGTCTGTTACAAAGGGATTTCATTTTTTAAAACTTATTTGAACTCCGGAATTTTTGTGTGTTCAAAATGCACCATTCAAAGCCACATCATCATTTTTCAATCCTTTCTGACTTCATTTGTTGTTTTTCATACATTTACTAATTATTTTGAGCTATAAGACCCTAAAACTGAAAAGCATTTCAAATGAACTCTGAAAAGGTTGAAAGTTAGCATGGTATCATCATTTCATCCACATAGCATGTGCAAGAAAGTTGAGAGGTTTACGGCAAAAACTGGATGCACTTCGTGTACAAAACGGACAATCTCTTTCAAAGTATCAGGATTTCATACGGAAACTCGTCTGTTACAAAGGGATTTCATTTTTTAAAACTTATTTGAACTCCTGACTTTTTGTGTGTTCAAAATGCACCATTCAAAGCCACATCATCATTTTTCAATCCTTTCTGACTTTATTTGTTATTTTTCATGCATTTACTAATTATTTTGAGCTATAAGACCCTAAAATTGAAAAGCATTTCAGATGAACTCTGAAAAGGTTGAAAGTTGGCATGGTATCATCATTTCAGACACATAGCATGTGCAGGAAAGTTGAGAGGGTTACGGCAAAAACTGGATGCACTTCGTGTACAAAACGGACAATCTCTTTCAAAGTATCAGGATTTCATACGGAAACTCGTCTGTTACAAAGGGATTTCATTTTTTAAAACTTATTTGAACTCCTGACTTTTTGTGTGTTCAAAATGCACCATTCAAAGCCACATCATCATTTTTCAATCCTTTCTGACTTCATTTGTTATTTTTCATGCATTTACTAATTATTTTGAGCTATAAAACCCTAAAATTGATAAGCATTTCAAATGAACTCTGAAAAGGTTGAAAGTTGGCATGGTATCATCATTTCATCCACATAGCATGTGCAAGAAAGTTGAGAGGGGTTACGGCAAAAACTGGATGAACTTCGTGTACAAAACGGACAATCTCTTTCAAAGTATCAGGATTTCATACGGACACTATTGTGTTACAAAGGGATTTCATTTTTTAAAACTTATTTGAACTCCTGACTTTTTGTGTGTTCAAAATGCACCATTCAAAGCCACATCATCATTTTTCAATCCTTTCTGACTTCATTTGTTATTTTTCATGCATTTACTAATTATTTTGAGCTATAAGACCCTAAAATTGAAAAGCATTTCAAATGAACTCTGAAAAGGTTGAAAGTTGGCATGGTATCATCATTTCATCCACATAGCATGTGCAAGAAAGTTGAGAGGGTTACGGCAAAAACTGGATGCACTTCGTGTACAAAACGGACAATCTCTTTCAAAGTATCAAGATTTCATACAGAAACTCGTCTGTTACAAAGGGATTTCATTTTTTAAAACTTATTTGAACTCCTGACTTTTTGTGTGTTCAAAATGCACCAATCAAAGCCACATCATCATTTTTCAATCCGTTCTGACTTCATTTGTTATTTTTCATGCATTTACTAATTATTTTGAGCTATAAGACCCTAAGATTGAAAAGCATTTCAAATGAACTATTAAAAGGTTGAAAGTTGGCATGGTATCATCATTTCATCCACATAGCATGTGCAAGAAAGTTGAGAGGGTTACGGCAAAAACTGGATGCACTTCGTGTACAAAACGGACAATCTCTTTCAAAGTATCAGGATTTCATACGGAAACTAGCTGTTACAAAGGGATTTCCTTTTTTAGAACTTATTTGAACTCCTGACTTTTTGTGTGTTCAAAATTCACCACTCAAAGCCACATCATCATTTTTCAATCCTTTCTGACTTCATTTGTTATTTTTCATGCATTTACTAATTATTTTGAGCTATAAGACGCTAAGATTGAAAAGCATTTCATATGAACTCTGAAAAGGTTGAAAGTTGGCATGGTATCATCATTCCATCCACATAGCATGTGAAAGAAAGTTGAGAGTGTTACGACAAAAACTGGATGCACTTCGTGTACAAAACGGACAATCTCTTTCAAAGTATCAGGATTTCATACGGAAACTAGTGTGATACAAAGTGATTTCATTTTTTAAAACTTATTTGAACTCCTGAATTTTTGTGTGTTCAAAATGCACCATTCAAAGCCACATCATCATTTTTCAATCCTTTCTGGCTTCATTTGTTATTTTTCATGCATTCACTAATTATTTTGAGCTATAAGACCCTAAGATTGAAAAGCATTACAAATGAACTCTGAAAAGGTTGAAAGTTGGCATGGTATCATCATTTCACCCACATAGCATGTGCAAGAAAGTTGAGAGGGTTACGGCAAAAACTGGATGCACTTCGTGTACAAAACGGACAATCTCTTTCAAAGTATCATGATTTCATACGGAAACTCGTCTGTTACAAAGGGATTTCATTTTTAAAAACTTATTTGAACTCCTAACTTTTTGTGTGTTCAAAATGCACCATTCAAAGCCACATCATCATTTTTCAATCCTTTCTGACTTCATTTGTTATTTTTCAAGCATTTACTAATTATTTTGAGCTATAAGACCCTAAAATTGAAAAGCATTTAAAACAAACTCTGAAAAGGTTGAAAGTTGGCATAGTATCATCATTCCATCCACATAGCATGTGCAAGAAAGTTGAGAGGGTTACGGAAAAACTGGATGCACTTCGTGTACAAAACGGACAATCTCTTCCAAAGTATCAGGATTTCATACGGAAACTCGCTGTTACAAAGGGATTTCATTTTTTAAAACTTATTTGAACTCCTGACTTTTTGTGTGTTCAAAATGCACCATTCAAAGCCACATCATCATTTTTCAATCCTTTCTGGCTTCATTTGTTATTTTTCATGCATT
>NW_025229866.1:0-1132 GCF_018294505.1 Triticum aestivum | reverse complement strand
TTATTTGAACTGACTTTTTGTGTGTTCAAAATGCACCATTCAAAGCCACATCATCATTTTTCAATCCTTTCTGACTTCATTTGTTATTTTTCATGCATTTACTAATTATTTTGAGCTATAAGAACCTAAAATTGAAAAGCATTTCAAATGAACTCTGAAAAGGTTGAAACTTGGCATGATATCATCATTTCATCGACATAGCATGTGCAGGAAAGTTGAGAGGGTTACCGCAAAACCTGGATGCACTTCGTGTACAAAACGGACGATCTCTTTCAAAGTATCAGGATTTCATCCGGAAACTCGTCTGTTACAAAGGGATTTCATTTTTTTAAACTTATTTGAACTCCTGACTTTTTGTGTGTTCAAAATGCACCATTCAAAGCCACATCATAATTTTTCAATCCTTTCTGACTTCATTTGTTATTTTTCATGCATTTACTAATTATTTTGAGCTATAAGACCCTAAAATTGAAAAGCATTTCAAATGAACTCTGAAAAGGTAGAAACTTGGCATGATATCATCATTTCATCCACATAGCATGTGCAAGAAAGGTGAGAGGGTTACGGCAAAAACTGGATGCACTTCGTGTACAAAACGGACAATCTCTTTCAAAGTATCAGGATTTCATATGGAAACTCGTCTCTTACAAAGGGATTTCATTTTTAAAAACTTATTTGAACTCCTGACTTTTTGTGTGTTCAAAATGCACCATTCAAAGCCACATCATCATTTTTCAATCCTTTTTGACTCCATTTGTTATTTTTCATGCATTTACTAATTATTTTGAGCTATAAGACCCTAAAATTGAAAAGCATTTCAAATGAACTCTGAAAAGGTTGAAAGTTGGCATGATATCATCATTTCATCCACATAGCATGTGCAGGAAAGTTGAGAGGGTTACGGCAAAAACTGGATGCACTTCGTGTACAAAACGGACAATCTCTTTCAAAGTATTAGGATTTCATCCGGACACTCGTCTGTTACAAAGGGATTTCATTTTTTAAATCCTATTTGAACTCCTGAGTTTTTGTGTGTTCAAAATGCACCATTCAAAGCCACATCATCATTTTTCAATCCTTTCTGACTTCATTTGTTATTTTCATGCATTTACTAATTATTTTTAGCTATAAG
>NW_025229865.1:15247-18391 GCF_018294505.1 Triticum aestivum | reverse complement strand
CATCCTTTTCAGAGATCATTTGTAGTGGTTTTCAATTTCATGGTCATTTAGCTCAAAAATATGAGTGAATGCCTGAAAAAGAACAAATGAAGTCAGAAAGGGTTGAAAATTGCTGATGAACTCCCTTTGTAACAGATGAGTTTTCATCCGAAACCCTGATCCTTCCTAAGAGATTGTCCGTTTTGTACACGAAGTGCATCCAGTTTTTGCCGTAACCCTCTCAACTTTCTAGCACATTCTATGTGGGTGAAATGATGATACCATGCCAACTTTCAACCTTTGTAGAGATCATTTGCAGTGCATTTCAATTTCATGGTCATTTAGCTCAAAAATATGAGTGAATGCCTAAAAAACAACAAATGAAGTCAGAAAGGGTTGAAAATTGCTGATGTGGCTTTAAAAGGTGCATTTTGAACACACAAAGAGTCTGGAGTTCAAATAAGTTCAAAATAATGAAATCCCTTTGTAACAGATGAGTTTTCGTCCGAAACGCTGATCCTTCAAAAGAGATTATCCGTTCTGTACACGAAGTGCATGCAGTTTTTGCCGTAACCCTCTCTACTTTTTAGCACATGCTATGTGGGTGAAATGATGATACCATGCCAACTTTCAACCTTTTCAGAGATCATTTGTAGTGCTTTTCAATTTCATGGTCATTTAGCTCAAAAATATGAGTGAATGCCTGAAAAAGAACAAATGAAGTCAGAAAGGGTGGAAAATTGCTGACGTGGCTTTGAATGGTGCATTTTGAACACAAAGAGTCTGGAGTTCAAATAAGTTCAAAATAATGAAATCCCTTTGTAACAGATGAGTTTTCGTCCGAAACTCTGATACTTCGAAAGAGATTGTCCGTTTCGTACACGAAGTGCATCCAGTTTTGCCGGAACCCTCTCAACTTTTTAGCACATGCTATGTGGGTGAAATGATGATACCATGCCAACATTCAACCTTTTTAGAGATCATTTGTAGTGCTTTTCAATTTCATGGTCATTTAGCTCAAAAATATGAGTGAATGCCCGGAAAAGTCCAAATGAAGTAAGAAAGGGTTGAAAATTGCTGATGTGGCTTTGAATGGTGCATTTTGAACACACAAAGAGTGAGGAGTTCAAATAAGTTCAAAGTAATGAAATTCCTTTGTAACAGATGAGTTTTCGTCCGAAATCCTGATACTTCGAAAGAGATTGTCCGTTTTCTACACGAAGTGCATACAGTTTTTGCCGTAACCCTCTCAAACTTTGAGCACATGCTATGTGGGTGAAATGATGAAACCAGGCCAACTTTCAAACTTTTCAAAGATCATTTGTAGGGCTTTCCAATTTCATGGTCATTTAGCTCAAAAATATGAGTGAATGCCTGAAAAAGAACTAATGATGTCAGAAAGGGTTGAAAATTGCTGATGTGGCTTTGAATGGTGCATTTTGAACACACAAAGAGTCTGGAGTTCAAATAAGTTCAAAATAATGAAATCCCTTTGTAACATATGAGTATTCGTCCGAAACCCTGATACTTCAAAAGAGATTGTCCGTTTCGTACACGAAGTGCATCTAGTTTTTGCCGTAACCCTCTCAACTTTTTAGCACATGCTATGTGGGTTAAATGATGATACCGTGCCAACTTTCAACCTTTGCAGAGATCATTTGCAGTGCATTTAATTTCATGGTCATTTAGCTCAAAAATATGAGTGAATGCCTAAAAAACAACAAATAAAGTCAGAAAGGGTTGAAAATTGCTGATGTGGCTTTGAATGGTGCATTTTGAACACACAAAGAGTCTGGAGTTCAAATAAGTTCAAAATAATGAACTCCCTTTGTAACAGATGAGTTTTCATCCGAAACCCTGATCCTTCCTAAGAGATTGTCCGTTTTGTACACGAAGTGCATCTAGTTTTTGCCGTAACCCTCTCAACTTTCTAGCACATTCTATGTGGGTGAAATGATGATACCATGCCAACTTTCAACCTTTTCAGAGATCATTTGTAGTGCTTTTCAATTTCATGGTCATTTAGCTCAAAAATATGAGTGAATGCCTGAAAAAGAACAAATGAAGTGAGAAAGGGTGGAAAATTGCTGACGTGGCTTTGAATGGTGCATTTTGACCACAAAGAGTTGGAGTTCAAATAAGTTCAAAATAATGAAATCCCTTTGTAACAGATGAGTTTTCGTCCGAAACTCTGATACTTCGAAAGAGATTGTCCGTTTCGTACACGAAGTGCATCCAGTTTTGCCGTAACCCTCTCAACTTTTTAGCACATGCTAGGTGGGTGAAATGATGATACCATGCCAACTTTCAACCTTTTTAGAGATCATTTGTAGTGCTTTTCAATTTCATGGTCATTTAGCTCAAAAATATGAGTGAATGCCCGGAAAAGACCAAATGAAGTAAGAAAGGGTTGAAAATTGCTGATGTGGCTTTGAATGGTGCATTTTGAACACACAAAGAGTGAGGAGTTCAAATAAGTTCAAAGTAATGAAATTCCTTTGTAACAGATGAGTTTTCGTCCGAAATCCTGATACTTCGAAAGAGATTGTCCGTTTTCTACACGAAGTGCATACAGTTTTTGCCGTAACCCTCTCAAACTTTGAGCACATGCTATGTGGGTGAAATGATGAAACCAAGCCAACTTTCAAACTTTTCAAAGATCATTTGTAGGGCTTTCCAATTTCATGGTCATTTAGCTCAAAAATATGAGTGAATGCCTGAAAAAGAACTAATGATGTCAGAAAGGGTTGAAAATTGCTGATGTGGCTTTGAATGGTGCATTTTGAACACACAAAGAGTCTGGAGTTCAAATAAGTTCAAAATAATGAAATCCCTTTGTAACATATGAGTATTCGTCCGAAACCCTGATACTTCAAAAGAGATTGTCCGTTTCGTACACGAAGTGCATCTAGTTTTTGCCGTAACCCTCTCAACTTTTTAGCACATGCTATGTGGGTTAAATGATGATACCGTGCCAACTTTCAACCTTTGCAGAGATCATTTGCAGTGCATTTAATTTCATGGTCATTTAGCTCAAAAATATGAGTGAATGCCTAAAAAACAACAAATAAAGTCAGAAAGGGTTGAAAATTGCTGATGTGGCTTTGAATGGTGCATTTTGAACACACAAAGAGTCTGGAGTTCAAATAAGTTCAAAATAATGAA
>NW_025229865.1:11657-12261 GCF_018294505.1 Triticum aestivum | reverse complement strand
GAGTTCAAATAAGTTCAAAGTAATGAAATTCCTTTGTAACAGAGGAGTTTTCGTCCGAAACCCTGATACTTCGAAAGAGATTGTCCGTTTTGTACACGAAGTGCATACAGTTTTTGCCGTAACCCTCTCAAATTTTTAGCACATGCTATGTGGGTGAAATGATGATACCATGCCAACTTTCAACCTGTTCAAAGATCATTTGTAGTGCTTTTCAATTTCATGGTCATTTAGCTCAAAAATATGAGTGAATGCCTGAAAAAGAACAAATGAAGTCAGAAAGGGTTGAAAATTGCTGATATGGCTTTGAATGGTGCATTTTGAACACACAAAGAGTCTGGAGTTCAAATAAGTTCAAAATAATGAAATCCCTTTGTAACAGATGAGTTTTCGTCCGAAACCCTGATACTTCAAAAGAGATTGTCCGTTTTGTACACGAAGTGCATCCAGTTTTTGCCGTAACCCTCTCAACTTTCTAGCACATGCTATGTGGGTGAAATGATGATACCATGCCAACTTTCATCCTTTTCAGAGATCATTTGTAGTGGTTTTCAATTTCATGGTCATTTAGCACAAAAATATGAGTGAATGCCTGAAAAAGAACAAA
>NW_025229865.1:9341-10830 GCF_018294505.1 Triticum aestivum | reverse complement strand
ATTTTGAACACACAAAGAGTCTCGAGCTCAAAGAAGTTCAAAATAATGAAATCCCTTTGTAACAGATGGGTTTTGGTCCGAAACCCTGATGCTTCAAAAGAGATTATCCGTTCTGTACACGAAGTGCATCCAGTTTTACCCGTAACCCTCTCTACTTTTTAGCACATGCTATGTGGGTGAAATGATGATACCATGCCTACTTTCAACCTTTTGAGAGATCATTTGTAGTGCTTTTCAATTTCATGGTCATTTAGCTCAAAAATATGAGTGAATGCCTGAAAAACAACAAATGAAGTCAGAAAGGGCTGAAAATTGCTAACGTGGCTTTGAATGGTGCATTTTGAACACAAAGAGTTTGGAGTTCAAATAAGATCAAAATAATGAAATCCCTTTGTAACAGATGAGTTTTCGTCCGAAACCCTGATACTTCGAAAGAGATTGTCCGTTTCGTACACGAAGTGCATCCAGTTTTTGCCGTAACCCTCTCAGCTTTCTAGCACATGCTATGTGGGTGAAATGATGATACCATGCCAACTTTCAACCTTTGCAGAGATCATTTGCAGTGCATTTAATTTCGTGGTCATTTAGCTCAAAAATATGAGTGAATGCCTAAAAAACAACAAATGAAGTCAGAAAGGGTTGAAAATTGCTGATGTGGCTTTGAATGGTGCATTTTGAACACACAAAGAGTCTGGAGTTCAAATAAGTTCAAAATAATGAAATTCCATTATAACAGATGAGTTTTCGTCCGAAACCCTGATACTTCGAAAGAGATTGTCCGTTTCGTACCCGAAGTGCATCCAGTTTTTGCCGTAACCCTCTCAACTTTTTAGCACATGCTATGTGGTTGAAATGATGATACCATGCCAACTTTCAACCTTTTCAGAGATCATTTGTAGTGCTTTTCAATTTCATGGTCATTTAGCTCAAAAATATGAGTGAATGCCCGGAAAAGACCAAATGAAGTAAGAAAGGGTTGAAAATTGCTGATGTGGCTTTGAATGGTGCATTTTGAACACACAAAGACTGAGGAGTTCAAATAAGTTCAAAGTAATGAAATTCCTTTGTAACAGATGAGTTTTCGTCCGAAATCCTGATACTTCGAAAGAGATTGTCCGTTTTCTACACGAAGTGCATACAGTTTTTGCCGTAACCCTCTCAAACTTTTAGCACATGCTATGTGGGTGAAATGATGAAACGAGGCCAACTTTCAAACTTTTCAAAGATCATTTGTAGGGCTTTCCAATTTCATGGTCATTTAGCTCAAAAATATGAGTGAATGCCTGAAAAAGAACTAATGATGTCAGAAAGGGTTGAAAATTGCTGATGTGGCTTTGAATGGTGCATTTTGAACACACAAAGAGTCTGGAGTTCAAATAAGTTCAAAATAATGAAATCCCTTTGTAACATATGAGTTTTCGTCCGAAACCCTGATACTTCAAAAGAGATTGTCCGTTTCGTACACGAAGTGCATCTAGTTTTTGCCGTA
>NW_025229865.1:7986-8825 GCF_018294505.1 Triticum aestivum | reverse complement strand
AGAGATCATTTGTAGTGCTTTTCAATTTCATGGTCATTTAGCTCAAAAATATGAGTGAATGCCCGGAAAAGACCAAATGAAGTAAGAAAGGGTTGAAAATTGCTGATGTGGCTTTGAATGGTGCATTTTGAACACACAAAGAGTGAGGAGTTCAAATAAGTTCAAAGTAATGAAATTCCTTTGTAACAGATGAGTTTTCGTCCGAAATCCTGATACTTCGAAAGAGATTGTCCGTTTTCTACACGAAGTGCATACAGTTTTTGCCGTAACCCTCTCAAACTTTTAGCACATGCTATGTGGGTGAAATGATGAAACCAGGCCAACTTTCAACCTTTTCAAAGATCATTTGTAGGGCTTTCCAATTTCATGGTCATTTAGCTCAAAAATATGAGTGAATGCCTGAAAAAGAACTAATGATGTCAGAAAGGGTTGAAAATTGCTGATGTGGCTTTGAATGGTGCATTTTGAACACACAAAGAGTCTGGAGTTCAAATAAGTTCAAAATAATGAAATCCCTTTGTAACATATGAGTTTTCGTCCGAAACCCTGATACTTCAAAAGAGATTGTCCGTTTCGTACACGAAGTGCATCTAGTTTTTGCCGTAACCCTCTCAACTTTTTAGCACATGCTATGTGGGTTAAATGATGATACCATGCCAACTTTCATCCTTTTCAGAGATCATTTGTAGTGGTTTTCAATTTCATGGTCATTTAGCTCAAAAATATGAGTGAATGCCTGAAAAAGAACAAATGAAGTCAGAAAGGGTTGAAAATTGCTGATGAACTCCCTTTGTAACAGATGAGTTTTCATCCGAAACCCTGATCCTTCCTAAGAGATT
>NW_025229865.1:7045-7976 GCF_018294505.1 Triticum aestivum | reverse complement strand
CGTTTCGTACACGAAGTGCATACAGTTTTTGCCGTAACCCTCTCAAATTTTTAGCACATGCTATGTGGGTGAAATGATGATACCATGCCAACTTTCAACCTGTTCAAAGATCATTTGTAGTGCTTTTCAATTTCATGGTCATTTAGCTCAAAAATATGAGTGAATGCCTGAAAAAGAACAAATGAAGTCAGAAAGGGTTGAAAATTGCTGATATGGCTTTGAATGGTGCATTTTGAACACACAAAGAGTCTGGAGTTCAAATAAGTTCAAAATAATGAAATCCCTTTGTAACAGATCAGTTTTCGTCCGAAACCCTGATACTTCAAAAGAGATTGTCCGTTTTGTACACGAAGTGCATCTAGTTTTTGCCATAACCCTCTATACTTTTTAGCACATGCTATGTGGGTGAAATGATGATACCATGCCAACTTTCATCCTTTTCAGAGATCATTTGTAGTGGTTTTCAATTTCATGGTCATTTAGCTCAAAAATATGAGTGAATGCCTGAAAAAGAACAAATGAAGTCAGAAAGGGTTGAAAATTGCTGATGTGGCTTTGAATGGTGCATTTTGAACACACAAAGAGTCCGGAGTTCAAATAAGTTCAAAATAATGAAATCCCCTTGTAACATATGAGTTTTCGTCCGGAACCCTGATACTTCAAAAGAGATTGTCCGTTTCGTACACGAAGTGCATCTAGTTTTTGCCGTAACCCTCTCAACTTTTTAGCACATGCTATGTGGGTTAAATGATGATACCATGCCAACTTTCATCCTTTTCAGAGATCATTTGTAGTGGTTTTCAATTTCATGGTCATTTAGCACAAAAATATGAGTGAATGCCTGAAAAAGAACAAATGAAGTCAGAAAGGGTTGAAAATTGCTGATGTGGCTTTGAATGGTGCATTTTGAACACACAAAGAGTCTGGAGTT
>NW_025229865.1:6612-7035 GCF_018294505.1 Triticum aestivum | reverse complement strand
GTGGGTGAAATGATGATACCATGCCACCTTTCAACCTTTTCAGAGATCATTTGTAGTGCTTTTCAAGTTCATGGTAATTTAGCTAAAATATATGAGTGAATGTGTGAAAAAGAACAAATGAAGTCAGAAAGGGTTGAAAATTGCTGATGTGGCTTTGAATGGTGCATTTTGAACACACAAAGAGTCTGGAGTTGAAATAAGTTCAAAATAATGAAATCCCTTTGTAACAGATGAGTTTTTTTCCGAAACCCTGATACTTCGAAAGAGATTGTCCGTTTAGTACACGAAGTGCATCCAGTTTTTGCCGTAACCCTCTCAATTTTTTAGCACATGCTAAGTGGGTGAAATGATGATACCATGCCACCTTTCAACCTTTTCAGAGTTCATTTGTAGTGCTTTTCAAGTTCATGGTAATTTAGCTCA
>NW_025229865.1:5676-6602 GCF_018294505.1 Triticum aestivum | reverse complement strand
AGTTTTTGCCGTAACCCTCTCAACTTTTTAGCACATGCTATGTGGGTTAAATGATGATACCATGCCAACTTTCATCCTTTTCAGAGATCATTTGTAGTGGTTTTCAATTTCATGGTCATTTAGCACAAAAATATGAGTGAATGCCTGAAAAAGAACAAATGAAGTCAGAAAGGGTTGAAAATTGCTGATGTGGCTTTGAATGGTGCATTTTGAACACACAAAGAGTCTGGAGTTCAAATAAGTTCAAAATAATGAACTCCCTTTGTAACAGATGAGTTTTCATCCGAAACCCTGATCCTTCCTAAGAGATCGTCCGTTTTGTACACGAAGTGCATCCAGTTTTTGCCGTAACCCTCTCAACTTTCTAGCACATTCTATGTGGGTGAAATGATGATACCATGCCAACTTTCAACCTTTGTAGAGATCATTTTCAGTGCATTTCAATTTCATGGTCATTTAGCTCAAAAATATGAGTGAATGCCTGAAAAAGAACAAATGAAGTCAGAAAGGGTTGAAAATTGCTGATGTGGCTTTGAATGGTGCATTTTGAACACACAAAGAGTCTGGAGTTCAAATAAGTTCAAAATTATGAAATCCCTTTGTAACAGATGATTTTTTGTCCGAAACCTTGATACTTCGAAAGAGATTGTCCGTTTAGTACAAGAAGTGCATCCAGTTTTTGCCGTAACCCTCTCAACTTTCTAGCACATTCTATGTGGGTGAAATGATGATACCATGCCAACTTTCAACCTTTGTAGAGATCATTTGTAGTGGTTTTTAATTTCATGGTCATTTAGCTCAAAAATATGAGTGAATGCCTGAAAAAGAACAAATGAAGTCAGAAAGGGTTGAAAATTGCTGATCTGGCTTTGAATGGTGCATTTTGAACAGACAAAGAGTTTGGAGTTCAAATAAGTTGAAAGTAA
>NW_025229865.1:5125-5666 GCF_018294505.1 Triticum aestivum | reverse complement strand
GAAAGAGATTGTCCGTTTTCTACACGAAGTGCATACAGTTTTTGCCGTAACCCTCTCAAACTTTTAGCACATGCTATGTGGGTGAAATGATGAAACCAGGCCAACTTTCAAACTTTTCAAAGATCATTTGTAGGGCTTTCCAATTTCATGGTCATTTAGCTCAAAAATATGAGTGAATGCCTGAAAAAGAACTAATGATGTCAGAAAGGGTTGAAAATTGCTGATCTGGCTTTGAATGGTGCATTTTGAACAGACAAAGAGTCTGGAGTTCAAATAAGTTCAAAGTAATGAAATTCCTTTGTAACAGATGAGTTTTCGTCCGAAACCCTGATACTTCGAAAGAGATTGTTCGTTTCGTACACGAAGTGCATACAGTTTTTGCCGTAACCCTCTCAAATTTTTAGCACATGCTATGTGGGTGAAATGATGATACCATGCCAACTTTCAACCTGTTCAAAGATCATTTGTAGTGCTTTTCAATTTCATGGTCATTTAGCTCAAAAATATGAGTGAATGCCTGAAAAAGAACAAATGAAGTCAG
>NW_025229865.1:2121-5115 GCF_018294505.1 Triticum aestivum | reverse complement strand
ATGCCAACTTTCAACCTTTGTAGAGATCATTTGTAGTGGTTTTTAATTTCATGGTCATTTAGCTCAAAAATATGAGTGAATGCCTGAAAAAGAACAAATGAAGTCAGAAAGGGTTGAAAATTGCTGATCTGGCTTTGAATGGTGCATTTTGAACAGACAAAGAGTTTGGAGTTCAAATAAGTTGAAAGTAATGAAATTCCTTTGTAATAGATGAGTTTTCGTCCGAAACCCTGATACTTCGAAAGAGATTGTCCGTTTTGTACACGAAGTGCATACAGTTTTTGCCGTAACCCTCTCAAATTTTTAGCACATGCTATGTGGGTGAAATGATGATACCATGCCAACTTTCAACCTGTTCAAAGATCAATTGTAGTGCTTTTCAATTTCATGGTCATTTAGCTCAAAAATATGAGTGAATGCCTGAAAAAGAACAAATGAAGTCAGAAAGGGTTGAAAATTGCTGATATGGCTTTGAATGGTGCATTTTGAACACACAAAGAGTCTGGAGTTCAAATAAGTTCAAAATAATGAAATCCCTTTGTAACAGATGAGTTTTCGTCCGAAACCCAGATACTTCAAAAGAGATTGTCCGTTTTGTACACGAAGTGCATCTAGTTTTTGCCGTAACCCTCTATACTTTTTAGCACATGCTATGTGGGTGAAATGATGATACCATGCCAACTTTCATCCTTTTCAGAGATCATTTGTAGTGGTTTTCAATTTCATGGTCATTTAGCTCAAAAATATGAGTGAATGCCTGAAAAAGAACAAATGAAGTCAGAAAGGGTTGAAAATTGCTGATGTGGCTTTGAATGGTGCATTTCGAACACACAAAGAGTCCGGAGTTCAAATAAGTTCAAAATAATGAAATCCCTTTCTAACAGATGAGTCTTCGTCCGAAACCCTGATCCTTCCTAAGAGATTGTCCGTTTTCTACACGAAGTGCATCCAGTTTTTGCCGTAACCCTCTCAGCTTTTTAGCACATGCTATGTGGGTGAAATGATGATACCATGCCAACTTTCAACCTTTGTAGAGATCATTTGTAGTGCATTTCAATTTCATGGTCATTTAGCTCAAAAATATGAGTGAATCCTAAAAAGAATAAATGAAGTTAGAAAGGGTTGAAAATTGCTGATGTGGCTTTGAATGGTGAATTTTGAACACACAAAGAGTCTCGAGCTCAAAGAAGTTCAAAATAATGAAATCCCTTTGTAACAGATGGGTTTTCGTCCGAAACCCTGATGCTTCAAAAGAGATTATCCGTTCTGTACACGAAGTGCATCCAGTTTTACCCGTAACCCTCTCTACTTTTGAGCACATGCTATGTGGGTGAAATGATGATACCATGCCTACTTTCAACCTTTTGAGAGATCATTTGTAGTGGTTTTCAATTTCATGGTCATTTAGCTCAAAAATATGAGTGAATGCCTGAAAAACAACAAATGAAGTCAGAAAGGGCTGAAAATTGCTAACGTGGCTTTGAATGGTGCATTTTGAACACAAAGAGTTTGGAGTTCAAATAAGATCAAAATAATGAAATCCCTTTGTAACAGATGAGTTTTCGTCCGAAACCCTGATACTTCGAAAGAGATTGTCCGTTTCGTACACGAAGTGCATCCAGTTTTTGCCGTAACCCTCTCAACTTTCTAGCACATGCTATGTGGGTGAAATGATGATACCGTGCCAACTTTCAACCTTTGCAGAGATCATTTGCAGTGCATTTAATTTCATGGTCATTTAGCTCAAAAATATGAGTGAATGCCTAAAAAACAACAAATGAAGTCAGAAAGGGTTGAAAATTGCTGATGTGGCTTTGAATGGTGCATTTTGAACACACATAGAGTCTGGAGTTCAAACAAGTTCAAAATAATGAAATCCCATTGTAACAGATGAGTTTTCGTCCGAAACCCTGATACTTCGAAAGAGATTGTCCGTTTCGTACACGAAGTGCATCCAGTTTTTGCCGTAACCCTCTCAACTTTTTAGCACATGCTATGTGGTTGAAATGATGATACCATGCCAACTTTCAACCTTTTCAGAGATCATTTGTAGTGCTTTTCAATTTCATGGTCATTTAGCTCAAAAATATGAGTGAATGCCCGGAAAAGACCAAATGAAGTAAGAAAGGGTTGAAAATTGCTGATGTGGCTTTGAATGGTGCATTTTGAACACACAAACAGTGAGGAGTTCAAATAAGTTCAAAGTAATGAAATTCCTTTGTAACAGATGAGTTTTCGTCCGAAATCCTGATACTTCGAAAGAGATTGTCCGTTATCTACACGAAGTGCATACAGTTTTTGCTGTAACCCTCTCAAACTTTTAGCACATGCTATGTGGGTGAAATGATGAAACCAGGCCAACTTTCAAACTTTTCAAAGATCATTTGTAGGGCTTTCCAATTTCATGGTCATTTAGCTCAAAAATATGAGTGAATGTCTGAAAAAGAACAAATGAAGTCAGAAAGGGTTGAAAATTGCTGATGTGGCTTTGAATGGTGCATTTTGAACACACAAAGAGTCTGGAGTTCAAATAAGTTCAAAATAATGAAATCCCTTTGTAACATATGAGTTTTCATCCGAAACCCTGATACTTCAAAAGAGATTGTCCGTTTCGTACACGAAGTGCATCTAGTTTTTGCCGTAACCCTCTCAACTTTTTAGCACATGCTATGTGGGTTAAATGATGATACCATGCCAACTTTCATCCTTTTCAGAGATCATTTGTAGTGGTTTTCAATTTCATGGTCATTTAGCACAAAAATATGAGTGAATGCCTGAAAAAGAACAAATGAAGTCAGAAAGGGTTGAAAATTGCTGATGTGGCTTTGAATGGTGCATTTTGAACACACAAAGAGTCTGGAGTTCAAATAAGTTCAAAATAATGAACTCCCTTTGTAACAGATGAGTTTTCATCCGAAACCCTGATCCTTCCTAAGAGATCGTCCGTTTTGTACACGAAGTGCATCCAGTTTTTGCCGTAACCCTCTCAACTTT
>NW_025229865.1:0-1088 GCF_018294505.1 Triticum aestivum | reverse complement strand
TATACTTTTTAGCACATGCTATGTGGGTGAAATGATGATACCATGCCAACTTTCATCCTTTTCAGAGATCATTTGTAGTGGTTTTCAATTTCATGGTCATTTAGCTCAAAAATATGAGTGAATGCCTGAAAAAGAACAAATGAAGTCAGAAAGGGTTGAAAATTGCTGATGTGGCTTTGAATGGTGCATTTCGAACACACAAAGAGTCCGGAGTTCAAATAAGTTCAAAATAATGAAATCCCTTTCTAACAGATGAGTCTTCGTCCGAAACCCTGATCCTTCCTAAGAGATTGTCCGTTTTCTACATGAAGTGCATCCAGTTTTTGCCGTAACCCTCTCAGCTTTTTAGCACATGCTATGTGGGTGAAATGATGATACCATGCCAACTTTCAACCTTTGTAGAGATCATTTGTAGTGCATTTCAATTTCATGGTCATTTAGCTCAAAAATATGAGTGAATGCCTAAAAAGAATAAATGAAGTTAGAAAGGGTTGAAAATTGCTGATGTGGCTTTGAATGGTGCATTTTGAACACACAAAGAGTCTCGAGCTCAAAGAAGTTCAAAATAATGAAATCCCTTTGTAACAGATGGGTTTTCGTCCGAAACCCTGATGCTTCAAAAGAGATTATCCGTTCTGTACACGAAGTGCATCCAGTTTTACCCGTAACCCTCTCTACTTTTTAGCACATGCTATGTGGGTGAAATGATGATACCATGCCTACTTTAAACCTTTTGAGAGATCATTTGTAGTGGTTTTCAATTTCATGGTCATTTAGCTCAAAAATATGAGTGAATGCCTGAAAAACAACAAATGAAGTCAGAAAGGGTTGAAAATTGCTAACGTGGCTTTGAATGGTGCATTTTGAACACAAAGAGTTTGGAGTTCAAATAAGATCAAAATAATGAAATCCCTTTGTAACAGATGAGTTTTCGTCCGAAACCCTGATACTTCGAAAGAGATTGTCCGTTTCGTACATGAAGTGCATCCCGTTTTTGCCGTAACCCTCTCAACTTTCTAGCACATGCTACGTGGGTGAAATGATGATACCGTGCCAACTTTCAACCTTTGCAGAGATCATTTGCAGTG
>NW_025229864.1:6902-18415 GCF_018294505.1 Triticum aestivum | reverse complement strand
TAAGCCTAGCACAAGATCATGTAGTTCGTATGCTAAAGCTTTTCTAATGTCAAGTATCATTTCCTTAGACCATGAGATTGTGCAACTCCCGGATACCGTAGGAGTGCTTTGGGTGTGCCAAACGTCACAACGTAACTGGGTGGCTATAAAGGTACACTACGGGTATCTCTGAAAGTGTCTGTTGGGTTGGCACGAATCGAGATTGGGATTTTGTCACTCCGTGTAAACGGAGAGGTATCTCTGGGCCCACTCGGTAGGACATCATCATAATGTGCACAATGTGACCAAGGGGTTGATCACGGGATGATGTGTTACGGAACGAGTAAAGAGACTTGCCAGTAACGAGATTGAACAAGGTATCGGTATACCGACGATCGAATCTCGGGCAAGTACCATACCGCTAGACAAAGGGAATTGTATACGGGATCGATTGAGTCCTTGACATCGTGGTTCATCCGATGAGATCATCGTGGAACATGTGGGAGCCAACATGGGTATCAAGATCCCGCTGCTGGTTATTGACCGGAGAACATCTCGGTCATGTCTGCATGTCTCCCGAACCCGTAGGGTCTACACACTTAAGGTTCGATGACGCTAGGGTTATAAAGGAAGCTTGTATGTGGTTACCGAATGTTGTTCGGAGTCCCGGATGAGATCCCGGACGTCACGAGGAGTTCCGGAATGGTCCGGAGGTAAAGATTTATATATAGGAAGTCCTGTTTCGGCCATTGGGACAAGTTTCGGGGTCATCGGTATTGTACCGGGACCACCGGAAGGGTCCCGGGGGCCCACCGGGTGGGGCCACCTGCCCCGGGGGGCCACATGGGCTGTAGGGGGTGCGCCTTGGCCTACATGGGCCAAGGGAACCAGCCCCAAGAGGCCCATGCGCCTAGGGAACCCTAGAGGGAAGAGTCCTCAAGGGGGAAGGCACCTCCGAGGTGCCTTGGGGAGGATGGACTCCTCCCCCCCTCTTAGCCGCACCCCTTCCTTGGAGGAAGGGGCAAGGCTGCGCCTCCCCCCTCTCCCCTGCCCCTATATATAGTGGAGGGGAGGGAGGGCATCCATACCTGAGCCCTTGGCGCCTCCCTCCCTCCCGTGACACCTCCTCCTCTCCCGTAGGTGCTTGGCGAAGCCCTGCAGGATTGCCATGCTCCTCCATCACCAGCACGCCGTTGTGCTGCTGCTGGATGGAGTCTTCCTCAACCTCTCCCTCTCTCCTTGCTGGATCAAGGCGTGGGAGACATCGTTGAGCTGTACGTGTGTTGAACGCGGAGGTGCCGTCCGTTCGGCACTAGGATCATCGGTGATCTGAATCACGACGAGTACGACTCCATCAACCCCATTCACTTGAACGCTTCCGCTTAGCGATCTACAAGGGTATGTAGATGCACTCTCCTTCCCCTCGTTGCTAGTCTCTCCATAGATAGATCTTGGTGACACGTAGGAAAATTTTGAATTTCTGCTACGTTCCCCAACAAGGACGACTCCTAATTTAAGTAGACATGGGTCAGGTGACGTTCACGGGAAGGAAATGGCCAGGTGTGGGGTGTTTGACTGCTATAAAATCTCTCAGGGGTGTTCTGTTATGCAACATGGGAACACTAAAAATTATTTCCAGTGGAACATGGCCTTGAATTTTGGTTTCCTCCAAAATCTCACATGAGTCAAATGGAAGTGAAGGTGAAGGAGTCCCTATTGCACCACAACAGTGGGAAACTGGGAATGATATCCCCGAAGAAGCAGACGTATATAAATAGTTGTTGCATGCTAGGCAGAGTACATCATTCAACAATTCTATGATCATGCATTTCATCTTGATTGGACTTCTAAAGGGAGATCAAAAGCATGAAGGTACCTTGTCACGGGAAAGGAAGCACCGACAATCACAACTTAGCCACTGAAGTGGCAATAATAAATGTTCTGATTTACACGTTCAAAATTATTTTTTCGAGATTCCATAATAGAGAGTTATTGGATAGATTATTTGTTAAATTACCCATTGGGCAATGGAAGTGACATAGTCACACAACAGACATGGATAACAAGCTTGTGACTACTGTTTTGTGGGCTGGGACTGCTGGTACCTCCAATAGGGCGCCTTAAGCGCCAGTTGTCCATGTTGAGGCAAGGTGGGCATGCCTATTAAAATGAAGGTTCACTCGTTCCCTCCATCGATAGGCAGGCTTGCTCGCTCTGTCGATTCTTTTCTGCCTCAGTCGGTCATTCAGTTGTTGACAATAGACCATTGAGTTTTGAAAATTGACAAAAAGAATCATAAATTTTGAAAAATTTCAACAATTTCAAAAAAAAGTTTGTCAAAACATGAAAAAGTTGACAAATTGTTGGCAGTTGTAAAGCAACTATATTAAATCTTGGTCTAAATCCGTCCAAACTTCACATGATTCTTATCCTTCCTACCCTAAACTTTTGAGACATCCTGTTTCATCATTTAGCTATCCCCGTTCATCTCAGCTTCTAGTGCAAGATTTCTGCAGCAAACTTCCATCTATGCCTGCCATCAGCTAAGATCCTCTTCTGCTGATCCGTCACGTAAAGTTTGTCACTAGGAGCAAGGACAATACACTAGACATAGTTTGTCAGCCCCTCTTGTCCTCTCCTTGCTTGTAGATGCGGTGACCGCGTGTTTGCACGCCTGTGCACGACTGTGCACGTACTCTAGATAGTTTGGACGCGTCTAGAGCATTGTTTAGCTCCATTCCTTTCACCTCTTGTCGTTATCTCGTGCCCGAGTATGTCTGGTAGCTTTCTCCTGCCGTCGCCATTGCTCTCAACCTGTCTCCCCCTCTGGCAGTTTCCTCGTCGGCGCTAGCCGCCGAGCGCCCATGGGTGCACATCGGCCGACCGGATATGTCGCATGTTGTAGCTTCTTCCTCACCTCCCTTGGCTGCACCTCTGCTCCGGTGGATGCCTCTGCCCTCTCCGTTCACCTCTACACCCCCTTGTGAACCTTATCCTTGCCAGAGCTAGTCCGAACCATCTCAGCGAACTCCGGCCACGGGCACCCCTCCCCGTCTATGTAAGCCGTCCCCAAGGCCCTGTGAGCTCTCCATCAGCCTCAACTCTTTTCTCTAGCCCTCCGCGACCACCCCACTGAGCCCAAGGATCTCCCCTCGATCCCCATGGCTGCCATGCCTGCCGTCGGCCTCGGCCTAAATTGGCTCAAAGCTGAGCCACTCCCTCCTTTTTGTCGCCTAAATTATCTCAAGAGGAATACGGTGAGGACTGTGTGTCCTCTGAGTTGTGACTCAGCAGCCTCAACTAGCAGAACAGTTGATGCAGCAACTGGAACTGGTCTACCAAATTGATGTGTCTTCACCGAGCCAAACTTGTTTCAAATTCCTCAGTCCTCTTTACTTTATTCCACCGCTGAAAAATCTGTGATATATGCTCTTTATTTGCTTGGTTCATATTCTTCATACTCGTATGATTGTATGATTGCATGTTCTTCACTCTTACGTATCTTGATTGCATGTACATTGATTCTGTAACGACTTAGTTTCCTTTACGTTATCTCTTCACTCTGGTCTTCATCAAATTCTTCAGAGTTTGACAAATTTCTAAAAATCTCCCATTCACCCCCGCCCCTGGAGATAACCTACGCTTTTAGAAGCATCCACATTGATCTTAACTCTTCCTTTATTTGGTCTCTTACACATATGATCTTTCTTCCAGGCTGGTTGTTTCGCGGTTGATGCTCTTACAAAGTTTTTTGTTAATACCTTAATGGAGATAGCTATCCGGTATGGGGTTTTGATTGTTTCCCGCTTCACAAACTGGCCCATATCTGTTCAGCAAGATAGAGTATATACCTTTGTGTCGATGCAATGGATGGGGCTGCAGTTGAACATATGGTTCGCATTATCATCGTTGACGCTGGATGTCGCACGTACTTCAAGCAAGGATTAGCATAAAGTAGAGCTTCTACAGTACATGCAAGCTTTAGATATGATGGACCAAGCAAACTATTCTGGGAAATATCTAAAGTTACAGAAAAGCATGTATTGGTCTAAGAGACTAATATAGTAAGTTCATTGACTGGCTCACATGAGATTGACATTCGCAAGCTATTTGCATTTTTATTTAGAACTGCATCACACCATTTACATTACTAGTTATGTATTAAAATACTTATCTAAAAGAACATATATGGAAACATATGAATTTTATTTCTGGATACCAATACAGAAGTACTAAAAAAACAAGACTAAACGTTAGTAGAAGGTAACAAGAGGTCATTACACAAGTTTTACTAGCAATTAGGGGACCCTGGTTCCTATAGTGACCACATTTAGGTATATCCTACCCTACCAGTGGCTAAATAATGCAACTTTATGACTGTCATGTTGTACTAGACCTCATGTTGTTCTAGACCTGCAGCGCACCTTTCCGCACGGAGCCCGGTCCTAACGATTGTGCCTAAGCATGAGTATCGAATAGGCAAGCTTAGCATGTTTTGTTGACGATGTATCACCTAAAAGTCTTGTACTGCCATAGTGATTACCAGCAGCAGCAACAAGGAATGGAAGCAGAGTAGCAAAGCAATGCTTATGGAGAACTCGACATGCATGCAGAGTGACACAAACTCATCATCACACGATATTAATATTGTAAACTCCACACTTACTCGGACACTAGTGATTGCCAGCACCAGCAATGATGAACGGAAGCTAATAGTATGGGCATGCAGAGTGACACATACTCAACATCAGACAATATGAATACTGTAAACCCCAAACTCACTTGGACAATGCAATGTTTTGAAGCAAGCTCTATGCAGAGTAATGCAAACTTATGGGAAACACAAAATGGCAAGCACAGGTGCACTGACAGTGGTAGCTACTGTCAGGTTCAGCAGGACACACTCAGACACACTTATTATTAATGCTGGTAGAAGAGAGCAATGGTGCTACAGCAATGGCGTGGCATGGCACGGGCAGGAAGGCAGACATGCCGGCGCGTGCATGGCAAAAAAGAAATACCAGGGGCCTGGACCTCATGGCATGCCAGAAAAGGAGCATGTAGGAGTCACGGGTCCGAGGGGTTAGGGTACAGGAGAAGCTGAGGTAGGGACACCTCAAAGATATTCACAAGGTCTGCAGCAACATCAGGACAACAACAAAAATGTGGTGCTTCAGTTAGTAACAATCCTCAAAGTCAAGACTAGTGAACTAGTTCTGATATATCGATTTCTAAGGGTAAGCTTCTGTAAGTTCAACCCTGACCTTCCATGCACCACCCTGGTAAATACCTGCAGCAAGGAAACAGAGGAAGCCTACCAATTAGGCACCAAATGAATTTTTAAGTGCTAGAGAGCAGATTGAAGGATCAAAATGTTACTATATAACAACAGACTAAATACCACTAAAAGAACACCACAATGACTTGAAAAGCAATGAGACAGAGGTAGTTAACATATACTACTTGCAAACTGGAAAGATATTGATTGTAGAATCCCATCTGAACTTCTGAACCATGCATACAACACCGAGACTACCACGGACAGAACAACAAATGTCTTAACAAGGAGTTATTTTACAAAATGGAAAGCTAACAGCTCTTCAGAGGGAAGTAAAAACAGTTAGCAAGATGGAATGGCCTAGAAAATGCAGCATATCCTTTCCAGAATACACAACCTCTTAAAGTCAGAGCACTACAAAACTCGAATTGCACACAAATGCAAGATTTCACCTAGAGAAACCCACACTATGCAATCCTAAGCAATTGCACTAGAAAACTTTGTCAGCAAGTGGCTCCAACTATGAATGGAAAACGCTCAAGAAGCTCAAAAAAATGGATGTATAACATCTAATGTAGTAGCTGGCAAGGCACATGAATTAGCAAGGCTGTATAAATGTTCCAGCTATCCACCTATTTACAAATGGGTTGTTGGTGAGCCCACTTGCTGGCAGGCGAATCTTGTGAAACTGCCAGAAAAAGAAGCGAGCTATTCGACCAAATCTGGGTCTCGAGAAGGGTACTACATCTGATCTCGAATTTAGCATAAATTTCACGCAATCAGATCAGAAGAAGGGGGCAGTAGAATATATGGATATACGAGAACTTGAACTCGGGGAGGCGGCGGATGAAGGGCTTGAACTCGTTGTTGCCGCGGGTGGGGAGCGCAGGGACGGCCTGGTCGAGCGCCTCGAGCTCCAGGTCGACCATGGGGGAGAGGAAGCCGATGAGGAGGTTGAGGAGGTAGATGTCGAGGCCGTAGGAGACGATGTAGAAGCCCTGCACGTAGTAGACCCGCGACACGTAGATGGCGGCGGCCAGCAGCGTGCCCGCCCACCGCCCTGTCGTGTGCGGCTCCGGCGGCGGCGGTGCGAGCGTCTGCGCCGTCATGGCCACCGTGAACTCGCACGAGGACGGCTCCGCCTTGGATTGGGCGTTGTGGCCTGCGCCTGCACCTGTGCGAGTGAGAGGAAGGAAGGGTGGGGTGGGGGATTGGTTGCTGTTTGATTGGTTGTGGATCGAGGAGAGTTCGACGGCGGGGTGGTGCGGCCGCCGTGGGTGAGGACGACGGCGGGTTGGGGTCGGCCATCATGGGCGAGGATGACGGAGGGGTGGTGCTGGCCGCCGTGGGCGAGATCGACGGCGGGGTGGGGGAGGCGGTTGTGGACAAGCACGATGGATCCGGGCGGGGCTGGGGATGGGACCGGGGGAGGATGGGATCTACACGAGGCTGTCGCCGGGGTTTGTGGCGTGGCGGAGGCGGCCATGAGGAGGGAAGGAGGAGAGGGCGAGGGAGGTAAAGGAGATCTGAGGGAGGGAGAGGGGTGGCGGCATAGATCTGGATCGGATCGAGATCTGAGGGAGGGAGAGGGCGGTGGCTGTGGGTGTGCGGAATCCGGGAGCCGAGGCCTTCACAGGAGAGTGAGTGGAAGGGGAGCCGGAGGAGGTGGGGATCGTCGGTGTTGGGCGGAATCGATGGGGGCGGCGGCGCACGGAGGCGAGCGCGGCTAGGGTTTGGACGAGGGGTGAGAGGGAGTTGCGCTGATTCGGGAGGGGGATGAGAGGGATTACGGGTAGATGGGGTGGGGGAAGAGGGTTGCCGTCGGATCCGGGCCTATCCAGCGGTGGTTGTGCATGATCCGCGTGAGGTGCTCGTGGACCAATCAGAATGCAATAAAGGCCTTGATGACTTTATGACCATATAAATAGGTCTTAAATGATTAAAAATAAGTTCTTTTGCAGGAGAAAAGCATTTTTCATTGTTGAACTAGAAAAAATAGTTTTGTTGTGAAGAACCTACCAGCTCTATGTATTAGACCAATTTTTATGTATAATTGACCAAATGATTTTATGTAAAATGCTTTTAATCCACGAAAAATTTATTTTCCATTTTTTTGACTACCCAAAATGAGTAGTATAAGTGAAGGACCTACCATATATTTGTTGCAAAATTGGACTTAATAAATTTTATAAAATACTAGGCGATATATAATGCACAATTGACAAAATGGTTGGGTGTCAAAAGTTTTGATCCACCTTTGGTGAAAAAGACAAGTTCCCGCTGATTCAGCTGGAAGCGGGCCAAATTTGAACTGTAGCTACCTCGTAGTTTGCTCTTTATTTTTTCCAAAAATCATTTCTAGGTACATAAGTATCTATTTAATAAGAGAAACACCAAAAAAAAATACAAGATTCAACCACTAGCTAGGAACGGCCAAGCCCGGCGTTTTGACCGCATTTTGAATCGGCATAAAAAATTCAAAAAAAATCAAAAAATTGGAAAACCTCCGCATTGTGTCATTATTTGTGGCCTAGTTTCGAGGAAAAATAATAAACTTGTAATATGGTAATTATTTTGTGAAGATTCATGGCTTTCAAGCCAAATGATCAATCTTGTGGCCACATTCATGGCATAGTTTCTTCAAATGACCTCATATCATGCACAAGGGTGCATCTTGGAATGACAAAAAATGTTTCCTAAGGAACTTTTCCTTTTCTTTCGACGAAAAATTCATTTTCCGTTTTTTCGAGTGCCCAAAATGAGTTTTTTTGTGAAGGACCTACCATATATTTGTTGCAAAATTGGACCTAGTCAATTTTATAAAATACTAGGCCATATATAATGCACAATTGACAAAATGGTTGGGTGTCAAATTTTTTGATCCACCTTTGGTGAAAAAGACAAATTCCCGTCGATTCAGTTGGAAGCGGGTCAAATTTGAACTGCAGGTGTCTCATAGTTTGCTCTTTATTTTTTCCAAAAATAATTTCTAGGTAAATAAGTATCTATTTAATCAGAAATACATGGTTTGATGGCGAGACATCGATGTTTGGACGGTGGCCGAGGGCCCCAACTCTAGAGCGCATACGCTCGCATGTCTAGTGGGTTGGGCACTCCCCAGGTAGGTGCTAGGAAGAAAATTATAACATAAGATTCTCATGAGGAGACCGAACTATGCTCAACCATGAATTAGCAGCCAAGTGTTTGATTAGTGGTATGGGAAATGCAAATGGCCAATGGGCGTGAGTTTTTGCTGAGGATGATCATATTCTAAGAAGAATGTCTTCAATTTTTTTTTAGGGAAATCAAGAATATATAAATAACACTTCCTTCACAAAGTGCTGCTCTGAACAGAATAGGAAAATAAATATTGTTGAGTTATTTTTGAACTAGGCAAGGAAGGTTTTTTACATATTTGATGAAGATATGATCCAAACAATTTATGAGAATTTTTTGGGAATTTTTGGAATAACTGAAATATAGGTTGCTTCACAACCTAGGGCAAAAATTGACACATGGAGATGACACATAGGCAAAACTGATGAGATGGCGCCTAGTCATCACAAACCACCACAATCTACAAGGCTAGGAACATCTATATTGGTCGTTAACAACTAGAAATAAGGCAGCGGACCAACATTGTTTGCTTTATGACCATTTCATGTAAGGAAATTATGACCTTTCTAACCAAAATGGTCGCAATGGTTTAGGGTTTGGGGCCCCCCGAACAGCTTTTGACCAATTGGTCTCAAATGGTCATAGATCTATGACCAATTTTTCCAGGGTCACTGACAGAAGGTCACTAGTTGACATATTTCTTGTAGTGACAGAAGGCCTCTTCCCGTGTCTGGATGGGACTCTCCTTTGCGTGGACGGCAAACTTGGCGTCCAGATGAATAGTTTCCTTCCTCCGTAAACCGACTTTGTACACCCCTAGTCCCCTCCAGTGCTTATATAAACCGGAGGGTTTAGTCCATAGAGGCAATCACAATCATACGGGCTAGACATCTAGGGTTTAGCCATTACGATCTCAAGGTAGATCAACTCTTGTAACCCCTATACTTATCATAGTCAATCAAGCAGGAAGTAGGGTATTACGTCCATCAAGAGGGCCCGAATCTAGGTAAACATCGTGTCCCCTGCCTCCTTGTTACCTTCTATCCTCAGATGCACAGTTCGGGAGGCGGAGTGCCCTCATGCGCTGGAGGAGAAAAAGGAGGAGGCGTCCGGTTTGGAAGCTTGATGTACCCCTTTCTCCATAGACAGGTATTCCTTAAAGCCTTTTCCAGATAAATCTTCCCTCCACCTGTAGGGAAGTCAAACTCCAGCTCCTCAAATCCCTCCATTATTTCATCCACCATCACAACAGCCTAGCAATGTGGAATCGGACGACAATGAAAAGTTTCCTCAGCTCGAAGAGGTATAACAAAGCTGACCGCCGCCTTAAATGTCAGGTTCTGGCATTTCGTCATTAGCTCGCAATGTTCACCCTCCGCGATACTATCACGGGGTAGCGAGGAGGCGTGAAATTAGGCTGGAAGCCACGCTGCTTCTCCGCTAAGATGGTGGGGTAGCTTCTGGGGCAGCATCGAAGCAAGGATCTTCATGCCGCTGAGATGGTTAGTAGGTAGCTCGCTGGGTCTCAAGTTCCTCTAGTTTTGCTGATCTTGCACTGAGCCTCTGCATTTCGGTTGCTTCCACTTTCCTCTTTCGCTCTCCGCTTCTATAACCACTGTTGTCAGAAAACCCATGTACCTACGGAACGGAGCCTGGTGGGCCTCGTGTTCGTCCAGGGTGCTCAAGATTCCCGAGGGCCTCTGTCAGCTCGTACTTCTCTCTGTCGGTAATGAACGTCCCTTCATGCGCTGCCTTGATTGCTTTCTGAAACTTCCGGATGGGTATTGAAACTTTCTTGTCCGTCCAAACACACTCCCCTGTTTGTGGGTCCAAAGTTTCCCCAACCTCGAAGAACCAAGTCCTTGAACGATCTGGCCAGTGCAATGTCGCTGGTTGGACACCTTTAGCAAGCATGTCTTGCTCAGCTTTGTCCCACAATGGTCGGGCTTTGTAGTAGCCACCTGACCCTGTGTGATGGTGATACTTCTTTTTTACAGCATTCTGTCTGTTTGTAAGTGATATTTTCTTACCCTTCTCAAATTTCTTGTAGGCCACAAATGCAGGCCAGTGATCTCTTATCTTCTCATATCGACCGATAAATTCTGGAGTCTTCTCTTTGTTAATAGACTTTATGTTCAACTCTTTGTTCCTGTTCATGAATAGTTCTGCCATCTTCTTTAAATTAAACGCCTTGACCTTTCGCTCTATAACTGGGTTATTCGGCTCCTTATCTAGCCTTAGGCTGAAATTTGTCATCAGCGAGGTCCAAATATCATCTTTCTGTCTATCCTAGACATAAGAAACTTGAGGGTCATCCTTATTCTTATTCCATTGCAGGATTCTGATCGGGACGCTCTCCCTAACTACAACTCTTCGCTGATATACAAATGCGTCCTTGGTCAGCTTGGGAGCAATCGGTTGGCCATCTTTTGCGACTTCTGTGATCGCAAACCTTTCATTCTGGTGTAACCTTTTCTTCGGTCCTCGTCTCTTTACGGAAGTTTGCCTCGATCAGAAGGGCTAAAAGGAGAAAGAAACATTAATATATGTACATATCAAAACAATTAATGCATCAAGTCAGCACAAACTTAATACACATCAAAATAATTAATGTACACACACACACACACACTATTATGATCACGGGGATCAGAATATTATTCTGATCATAACATGAACTTTCTGAGTTACACAACCTGAACTTTCCTCTGTAGGAACCCGACCCTCGGGCTATCTTCACAACTGTGTCTCCCCGCGCGAATTATTCTGGTCAGTCGTGTTCTATGTCATATGTAATCTGAAAACGGTTTTTAGCAACTAAATGCCCGTTTTAAATAGGAATCTCGCTCGTACGCGGATTTTTCTCTCGGGTCATGATAAACTTGCGTCTTTTACAATTTTACTGCTTGAGTTGTTCGACCTGTACTTCCCCCGGTGCTAGGTTGAACTTCCGCCAACATTGCCCAAATGAGGCTTGCGATATACCGTTGGAAAGCTAAATTTTTGGCAAAATGTAAGCGGTTTAAAAGAAGTTTTGAAAAACGTTTTTCTTCATATAAAAGACATGAATCGTATTTTTGATCGCATTTCTAAACCATTTATAGGCAAATAATATGGCCTTGGGAAGCTGCTGCAAAAC
>NW_025229864.1:0-6648 GCF_018294505.1 Triticum aestivum | reverse complement strand
TTTTTTTGGCCGTAATTTCTACAACTTTATCGGAATGGGGAAAATAATAGAATGTTGAAAAGGTACGGAAAATGCAAAACTTTTTCATGTTAATTGTTTTCTATAGTTCCTAGCCGTTTTCAAGTAATTTTGAAAACGGCGAGATCATGCTTTCTGCCTTTAACGTGAAGCTGGTTCTGCGAAAATGCACCGCCTGAGGAACTTGAACTTCTCGGCATGTCTACTTGAACTTCATTGTGTTTTTCATGTGCTTTTTTGGCTCGTAGTTTTTAATAGTTTTTAGTCATTTTTGGCTAATCATTCATTAAGTCGATGTGATAGTTTTTAGTTAAATATTAGAGAAAAAGTGGTAGTTTCGGCACAAAGTTGTAAAGTGGTAGCTTATGAGCACGATTTGATGAATTGTGGTAGTTTTTGTTAAATACTCATTGCTGTAGGTGAACTATTACGGCCTTTTGTAGTAGAGCGAACCACGTCACATTCCGCCATCCTTCTTTCTTAAAAATTATGTTATGATTTGTCTTACTGCCTTAGCAGCATACTTCACGTAGGATGACTCCTACTTCAAGTAGACATGGGACTGGTACCGTTCAGTGGATGGAATGGCCTGAAATTCCACTAGTCGGCTTAATGGGGAGTTTGACATCAGTAAAATCTATCATGGGTATTCTGTTATGCAACATGGGAACAGTAATAGTTATTTCCAGAGGAACAAGGCCTGGAATTTTGGTTTCCTCCAATATCTCACATGAGCCAAATGGAAGTGAAGGTGAAGGAGTCCCTATCATACCACAACAGTGGGAATGATATCCCTGAAGAACACTCATGAGTATATAAATAGTTGTTGCATGCTAGCTAGAGTACATCGTTCGACAGTTCTGTGATCATGTATTTCACCTTGATTGGACTTCTAAAGGGAGATCAAAAGGATGAAGGTAGCTTGTCAGTTGTCACGGGAAAGGATGAAGGTAGCTTGTCAGTTGTCACGGGAAAGTTAGCCACTGAAGTGGCAATAATAAATGTTTTGAGTTACACCTTCAAACTTATTTTGTTGGGATTCCATAATAGAGAGTTATTGGATAGATTATTTGTTAAATTAGTGATTGGGCAATCGAAGTGACATAGTCACACAACAGACATGGATAACAACCTTGTGACCACTGTTTTGTGGGCAGGGACTACTCAGACTTCCAATAGGGCGCCTTAAGCGCCAGTTGTCCGTGCTGCCGCAAGCTGGGCCGGCCTATTAAAACAAAGGTTCGCTCGATCCATCCATCAATAGGCAGGCTTGCTCGCTCTGTCGATTCTTTTCTGCCTCAGTCGGTCATTCAGTTGTTGACACTAGACCATTAGCTTTTGAAAATTTAAAAAAAGAATCATGAATTTTGGAAAATTTCAACAATATTGAAAAAAGTTTGTCAAAATATGAAAAAGTTCAAAAATTGAAAAATAAATAAAGAAATATGAAAAAAAATAAAATTTTAAAAAATGTTCATAAATTTTCAAAACGTTCATCAATGTTGAAAAAAGGTAACGAAATTGTAAAAAAGTTCATCAATTTTGGAAAAAAAAATCATATTTTTCTAAAATAGATCATCATTTTTGAGAAAGTTATGCATTTGAAAAATATCAGCAAAAATATAAAAAGGAAAAACAAAAAAAAGGGAAAAAGGGAAATGAAAACAAAAAGGAAAAAGGAAAAAGGAAAAAGATAAAGAAAAAGCCATGAATGAAAAAACTGAAAGAAAAAACGCCCATAAAATCACTGCGGAATCTGAAAAGCGGTTGAAGCTCCAGCTGATGGACTCATCAGCGCTCTCTCTTCCACTCCTCGACGTGCAGTAGTTTGCAGAGCAGTACTTCTCCCTGATCTGAAGCACTTTATGATTACTAGGAAAATATGAAAAGGGGAATCAGACAAGCATGGATGGAGAATAATCGACTGAAGAATCAATGTACTCACGAGAGGTTCAATGTCGTGGGTGCAGTCCTTGAGCACTTTTCCTATGGCGGCAGGGTACTTCAATAATAACGTGGCGAAGTGCTATTACTAGGATATCATAGCGAAAAGGTGTGGTAGCTCCCGGGAGTCCCGACACTCCATTATCAGCCCCGTCCAATCCCTCTAAGATTCGTGCTAAGGTCTCACTCAAAGCAAACCGTTTGCAGGACGTGCCAGCTTTGTCAGCCCATTTGAATTATCTAATAGCGATGGATGTAGTAGACACGTACTGACTACTACCTCCGTCCTGGTTTATAGGTTCTCTTTGTAGGTTGTGCCAAATTTTGACTAAAGATTTAACTAACAAAATGTTAATGCATGTCAAGAAAAATTATCTCATTGCATTCGTATTTGAACATAATTTTCAAAAATATAATTTTTGGTGACATGCGTGAACATTTTGTTAGTTTAATCTATGGTCAAAATTTGGCACGAAATATAATGAGGACCAATAAACCCGGACGGAGGTAGTAGTAGTTTGTCTTCAACAGCATGATAGGACGGCCACTGTTCTATAGTGTTGTGTGACACGTGAAGGAGGCTTGTCCTTCATGGATGGTTTATACTATTCGACAGAGCACATCAATGCTTTTTCGCTGACACTGGTGAGACTGGAAACTGAACATTGCGCTCTCTCTATCCCTCCTAGAAAACATTTTGTACGATAGCAAGATTCACCATCAAACAATTTTTTTTCTTCCTTCTATCTCCTACTCTCTCTTTTCTGATATTTCCGCTCTCTCACAAACAGGCTCACAAAAAATAAAGGCTATCCTACCTTCTCTCTCAGTCCCTTAAAACCCTCTCTCCTCCCGACAGGCTCTCACAAGCACACTGACCACCACGAAGTGACATGTGAGTGGAGAATTGTTTATAGCGAAAGGCCATGGTAAAGTTGTAGTATTGTCACACATCCATTTACTATTCACCTTGCCTGCTAATGAAAACGGTGGTGAAGGACCAGACACATATCCCGAGTGAAACAAGTATCGTTGAACGGCGTGATAGCCGGGTGTCTAGACACCCGGGTGTTGAAAAGCCGGTCTCATATCATAGGCTGCCATAACAGTCCCCGAAGCAGTCTTTTTCGTTACATTTCTCAGATTGCAAAAGATGGAACTGGTCGCACTCTCATACCTTAGACGCAAATCTCTGCTAACGCTGCCACGAGCCTCGGCAACACATTGGCAAGCGCGAGTCTCAACTCTCAATGCGGCAAGGAACAATCTATCCTCATTGCTTCCTTGGTAGCATGGGCGTCGCCGTCGAGCGTGCCAACCACGCACCCTCTTAGGTACTTCTGACATGCAGGTGGAGCATGATGAGAAGGGTTAGGAAGTGTCCCTCCGGCGCGCTGACCAAGGCCTCGTACCCAGAGTCGTTGAAGGGGCTTGATGTTGGTCAGCTCTAGTGGACTCCTGTACCATCTCTTAAGGAACTTCAGAGCTTTCTCGCTGTTATCGTGGTGCTCGATACACATCAGTAATACACTGGTGGTCAAGTCTGTAAAGGACATGTAATTCATCTTGTTTGTATTGCCGCATCTATGAGATAAAAGCAAACTGAAGCATGGGTCTGGATTTGGTCTCCTCCAAAATCTCACAATAGCTAAATTGGGTGAAGGCGAAGGTTATGATGCCAAAATTTCGAAGTGGTGAAGACGTGATATCTGCGAGGAAAGATATATATAGAGAGAGCTGTACATGTCACATCACAGTGAAATTTGGTCATTTTTCATGCATATATCTCCCCATTTGTCATGCGTACATCTCCTTGTCATGCATATCTATCTGATCTGCATGAGTATCCCGTCCCGTATGGCCGGCCGTTGTGGACTGTGCAGGTCAAAAGCATATCACACATGCATGCTTGAGGTGCCCTATTGCTAGATCGTTTTTCCAACTAACAAGTTCTGGTGCTCACACTGTGTAGTGACGCTTCTAAAGCATGGACGGTTAGCTGCTTGTGCTTTTCATTACTGCTCCTACATTACATTTTACAGGCCCCAAGAATTGTTTTACTCAATTAGCTTTAGCAATCAATGTAGAAAGGGATTGTCCTGAAAATGATGGATTTTTTTTCTTGAAAGTGATTGTTGAAAGAGATGGGGGTTAAAAACAAGATGGACACTTGTTAATGCAGCAAGATGAGGCAAAATGATCTTGGCTTGTGAAACAATGCGACGTCGAAAGCCTGTTGAGACGTTGAGTATGCATACCGCTACATGGGGTCTCAGGCCTGCCTTTTTTTTTTTTGAGAAAAGAGGGGGACCCTCTTTTGCCGATGATGCTCATCCTTGCTATGGAACCCTTGCAACGCAACTTGCACAAAGGCACTGATGAAGGGATTCAACTTCCACCATTTCCTTAGCCGCACCATAGTATTCTGCCAATTCTTTGTTCTTCTCTTTACTTTACATGTATGTTCATGACTTTGTCCTTGTGGGACTAAAATTAGGCACTGACTAGGCTATTATATGTTCTCGTCCCCGAATCCCCAATTCCCTCTTAATTACCGACTCTCATATTCCTACCCAAGCAACATCGTGACAAACAAGTGATGGCCTGGGAGCAAAAGAAATAATTAAACATCAATGCCACACAAAAGGTACATCATATCACACTGTGATAGTTCATGGTTACTACTTACCAGCATGAAAACCTGAAACCTCGTAACAAGGATGCCTACCTATTAAATGGTAGAAGCAAACCAACCACAACGGACCTATGTTGCGATCTGCTATCAATAAAGACTAAGTATGGATCCAATCCAACAGGTACATAGCTAAGCTAAGGTAGCAGCACCGATATATATACAGACCGACAATGAACGTGTCTGTCATATCATGTGCTGCGTGGTGGGCTGCATGATGGAGCCGTCGCTGCGGCCCAGCTGCTTCTGCAGCTCCACGTTGGCGTTCCACCCGATGTCAATCACGAAGCCTGGGTTGCTGAGCTCGCGGTACTCCTGGCAGATGGCACAATACTCGAGCCAGCAGAAGTGGACGCAGCAGTCCGGGAATGGGGTCTCCCGGAGCCTGCACTGGGCGCGCATCTTGGTGTGGTAGACACAAGAGTAGATCCACTGGCACTGCCACCCCGCAGCACCCCCACCGCCACGTAAAGCACCGCGCCGGCGCCGCTCGCCGTGGCCATATTTTCTACTGTGGTGGTCAAGGTGTTTGGAGAGTACTTGATAGAACCAACTATCGCAGACATCGAGGGCTCCTAGCACTATCAAAAAGCAAGAGGGTGTCCAGGTACGCTCGGATCCTTGGATTGCATGCACTGAAAATGGAAGAACTGCTCATATGCTCAAAAAACGGCAATATCAAGACCATTGTAAGAAGCCCACATCATTCTTAAAGCAGTTGCATCGACCGCTGGATTTCGCACTCTTTCTTTTGCTTGCCCGGGTCACATAATGACATCAACATTCTGAAGTGGCCTTCATTGCTCGCTAGGTTGACTATGGGACTAGCTTCCATGCAACTGTACCAGCAATGTTCATGACTACCACATGAGCTACTATCTTTGTGATGATACATATCCTTCGTGGGCGACCTCCGTAAACACCATCTTTGAGCCAAAGGGTAGAAAAAAATCTCACTTTGCCAAAGACAAGAAGAAGCTAGAAAATATGTGGAGAGGCATTTGGAGTGCTCCAAGCCCGTTTTGCAGTTGTTTGAGTACCTACAAAAATATGAGATACAGAGACGTTGTGGATGGTGATGACAGCTTGTGGTCATGCACAACATGATTGTGGAGGATGAGGGTAAGGCATTTTGCATTGGTCTGGATTTTGAGCGGATGGGTGATCCTGTCAAACCTCCACCACCGGATCCACTGACGTTTTAGGATTTCAATCAAATGCATCAACATATTCGGCATCAAGGAACTCATGAGTAGCTTCGGAATGATTTGATTGAGCATATGTAGACGCTTCAAGGGACAACTAAAACATATGTCGGACAAAGTTGAATTTAAATTGGAACAATTTTATTTAAAAACTTTATACTTTGATTGTAATTTATATTTGAACTATTGTTTCACTGGAATATTTCGATGCTATTTATGGATGAGTTGTGTTACACCTATAGTTATTTGGGGTGCCTCAAAGATAGGAAAAACAGGGACCGACATTTGGTGGACAGGGTTGGAACGTCAGCTCTCGTATCGGTATCCGCGCACGTTTGTTGTGTATGTTTCCGTGTTCTGCGTTCGAGCTGTCCCTGTGATATCGATGTTTTAAAGCAAATAGATACCACTACTGCAAACGAAACAACGCTTATTTGTAATTTAGTGTGTCGAAGAGGAATATAAGATAACTAGCACAAATGCATCTAAAACTGTAACGTTATTAAATACATGAATTCAGAAGGAGCTTGCCATCACAGAGGAACTTTTGAGCATTCTCATCGTAAATCGGTCATGGTGCTCGACAGAGAGTAGCAGGATTTGGTGTTGAAGTCCATAAAATATTTGTAATATAGATTTGCTTCCATCCATGAGTTATGAGATACAATCAAACTGAAGCATGACTATGAATTGGAGCTAAATTTGGAGAAAGGAAGGATATGATGCGGAAATTTTGAAGTGCTAAAGGCGTGATACCTCAGAGAGAGAGAGAGAGAGAGAGAGAGAGAG
>NW_025229863.1:8684-18424 GCF_018294505.1 Triticum aestivum | reverse complement strand
CGAGACCCAAAAACAGAGTAATAGTCCAAGAAACGGGCCAGAATTGGCCAAAACTCTGAGTGTTGATGTCCGACACGTAAACACAACCCGGGGTCATTTCGGGACCCCCATAACTAAGTAATAGTCCAAGAAACGGGCCAGAATCGGCCAAAACTGCGATTGTTGATGACCTACACTTAAGCGCACCTTGGGGTTCAACAACCATGGAAATCGCTTTGGGGCCCCAAAACGGTGAGTAACATTCCACGAAACGGGTCAGAATCGACAAAAACCGCGAGTGTTGATAAGCAACCCGTAAGCGCACCCAGGGGTTCGTTAATCGTGGAAATCACTCCGGGGACCCAAAAAAGTGAGTAGTAGTCCACGAAACGGGCCAGAATCGGCCAAAACTATGAGTGTTGATGACCGACACGTAAACGCACGCCGGGGTTCGTTAATCGTGTAAATCACTCCGGGACCCCAAAACAGTGAGTAATAGTATACAAAAAAGGAAAGAATCAGACAAAAATGTAAGTGTTGATGACCGAAACGTAAATGCACCCCGCGGTTCATTAATCGTTGAAATCACTTCGATACCCCAAAACAGTGCGTAATACTCCACGAAACGGGCCAGAATCGACCAAAACTGCGAGTGTTGATGAGCGACACATAAATGCACCCCGGTGTTCGTCAATCATGGAAATCACGTCGAGACCCAAAAACAGAGTAATAGTCCAAGAAACGGGCCAGAATTGGCCAAAACTGTGAGTGTTGATGACCGACACGTAAATGCACCCCGTGGTTCCTTAATCGTGGAAATCACTCCGGGGGCCCAAAAAAGTGAGTAATAGTCCATGATACGGGCCAGAATCAGCCAAAACTATGAATATTGATGACCGACACGTAAGCGCGCCTTGGGGTTCAACAACTATGGAAATCACTTCGGGACCTGAAAATAGTGAGTAATAGTCCACAAAACACGTTAGAATTGGCCAAAATTGTGAGTGTTGCTGACCGACACGTAAACACAACCCGGGGTCAGTTCGGGACCCGCATAACTAAGTAATAGTCCAAGAAACGGGCTAGAATCGGCCCAAACTGCGATTGTTGATGACCTACACTTAAGCGCACCTTGGGTTCAACAACCATGGAAATCGCTTTGGGGCCCCAAAACGGTGAGTAACAGTCCACGAAATGGGTCAGAATCGACAAAAACCGCGAGTGTTGATAACCAACCCGTAAACGCACCCAGGGGTTCGTTAATCGTGGAAATCACTCTGGAGACCCAAAAAACTGAGTAATAGTCCACGAAACGGGCCAGAATCGGCCAAAACTGTGAGTGTTGATGACCGACACGTAAGCGTGCCTTGGGGTTCAACAACTATGGAAATCACTTCGGGACCTGAAAACGGTGAGTAATAGTCCACAAAACACGTTAGAATTGGCCAAAATTGTGAGTGTTGCTGACCGACACGTAAACACAACCCGGGGTTCGTAAATCGTGGAAATCATTTCGGGACCCCGATAACTAAGTAATAGTCCAAGAAACGGGCCAGAATCGGCCCAAACTGTGATTGTTGATGACCTACACTTAAGTGCACCTTGGGGTTCAACAACCATGGAACTCGCTTTGGGGCCCCAAAACGGTGAGTAACAGTCCACGACACGGGTCAGAATCGACAAAAACCGCGAGTGTTGATAAGCAACCCGTAAGCGCACCCAGGGGTTCGTTAATCGTGGAAATCACTCCGGGGACCCAAAAAAGTGAGTAATCGTCCACGAAACGGGCCAGAATCGGCCAAAACTATGAGTGTTGATGACCGACACGTAAACGCACGCCGGGGTTCGTTAATCGTGTAAATCACTCCGGGACCCCAAAACAGTGAGTAATAGTATACAAAAAAGGAAAGAATCGGACAAAAGTGTAAGTGTTGATGACCGAAACGTAAATGCACCCCGCGGTTCATTAATCGTTGAAATCACTTCGATACCCCAAAACAGTGCGTAATACTCCACGAAACGGGCCAGAATCGGCCAAAACTGCGAGTGTTGATGAGCGACACATAAATGCACCCCGGTGTTCGTCAATCATGGAAATCACGTCGAGACCCAAAAACAGAGTAATAGTCCAAGAAACGGGCCAGAATTGGCCAAAACTGTGAGTGTTGATGACCGACACGTAAATGCACCCCGTGGTTCCTTAATCGTGGAAATCACTCCGGGGGCCCAAAAAAGTGAGTAATAGTCCATGATACGGGCCAGAATCAGCCAAAACTATGAATATTGATGACCGACACGTAAGCGCGCCTTGGGGTTCAACAACTATGGAAATCACTTCGGGACCTGAAAATAGTGAGTAATAGTCCACAAAACACGTTAGAATTGGCCAAAATTGTGAGTGTTGCTGACCGACACGTAAACACAACCCGGGGTCAGTTCGGGACCCGCATAACTAAGTAATAGTCCAAGAAACGGGCTAGAATCGGCCCAAACTGCGATTGTTGATGACCTACACTTAAGCGCACCTTGGGTTCAACAACCATGGAAATCGCTTTGGGGCCCCAAAACGGTGAGTAACAGTCCACGAAATGGGTCAGAATCGACAAAAACCGCGAGTGTTGATAACCAACCCGTAAACGCACCCAGGGGTTCGTTAATCGTGGAAAGCACTCTGGAGACCCAAAAAAGTGAGTAATAGTCCACGAAACGGGCCAGAATCGGCCAAAACTGTGAGTGTTGATGACCGACACGTAAGCGTGCCTTGGGGTTCAACAACTATGGAAATCACTTCGGGACCTGAAAACGGTGAGTAATAGTCCACAAAACACGTTAGAATTGGCCAAAATTGTGAGTGTTGCTGACCGACACGTAAACACAACCCGGGGTTCGTAAATCGTGGAAATCATTTCGGGACCCCGATAACTAAGTAATAGTCCAAGAAACGGGCCAGAATCGGCCCAAACTGTGATTGTTGATGACCTACACTTAAGTGCACCTTGGGGTTCAACAACCATGGAACTCGCTTTGGGGCCCCAAAACGGTGAGTAACAGTCCACGACACGGGTCAGAATCGACAAAAACCGCGAGTGTTGATAAGCAACCCGTAAGCGCACCCAGGGGTTCGTTAATCGTGGAAATCACTCCGGGGACCCAAAAAAGTGAGTAATCGTCCACGAAACGGGCCAGAATCGGCCAAAACTATGAGTGTTGATGACCGACACGTAAACGCACGCCGGGGTTCGTTAATCGTGGAAATCACTCCGGGACCCCAAAACAGTGAGTAATAGTATACAAAAAAGGAAAGAATCGGACAAAAGTGTAAGTGTTGATGACCGAAACGTAAATGCACCCCGCGGTTCGTTAATCGTTGAAATCACTTCGATACCCCAAAACAGTGCGTAATACTCCACGAAACGGGCCAGAATCGGCCAAAACTGCGAGTGTTGATGAGCGACACATAACTGCACCCCGGTGTTCGTCAATCATGGAAATCACGTCGAGACCCAAAAACAGAGTAATAGTCCAAGAAACGGGCCAGAATTGGCCAAAACTCTGAGTGTTGATGTCCGACACGTAAACACAACCCGGGGTCATTTCGGGACCCCCATAACTAAGTAATAGTCCAAGAAACGGGCCAGAATCGGCCAAAACTGCGATTGTTGATGACCTACACTTAAGCGCACCTTGGGGTTCAACAACCATGGAAATCGCTTTGGGGCCCCAAAACGGTGAGTAACATTCCACGAAACGGGTCAGAATCGACAAAAACCGCGAGTGTTGATAACCAACCCGTAAGCGCACCCAGGGGTTCGTTAATCGTGGAAATCACTCCGGGGACCCAAAAAAGTGAGTAGTAGTCCACCAAACGGGCCAGAATCGGCCAAAACTGTGAGTGTTGATGACTGACACGTAAACGCACGCCGGGGTTCGTTAATCATGGAAATCACTCCGGGACCCCAAAACAGTGAGTAATAGTATACAAAAAAGGAAAGAATCAGACAAAAGTGTAAGTGTTGATGACCGAAACGTAAACGCACCCCGCGGTTCGTTAATCGTTGAAATCACTTCGATACCCCAAAACAGTGCGTAATACTCCACGAAACGGGCCAGAATCGGCAAAAACTGCGAGTGTTGATGAGCGACACATAAATGCACCCTGGTGTTCATCAATCATGGAAATCACGCCGAGACCCAAAAACAGAGTAATAGTCCAAGAAACGGGCCAGAATCGTCCAAAACTGTGAGTGTTGATGACCGACACGTAAATGCACCCCGTGGTTCGTTAACCGTGGAAATCACTCCGGGGGCCCAAAAAAGTGAGTAATAGTCCATGATACGGGCCAGAATCAGCCAAAACTATGAGTTTTGATGACCGACACGTAAGCGTGCCTTGGGGTTCAACAATTATGGAAATCACTTCGGGACCTGAAAACGGTGAGTAATAGTCCACAAAACACGTTAGAATTGGCCAAAATTGTGAGTGTTGCTGACCGACACGTAAACACAACCCGGGGTTCGTAAATCGTGGAAATCATTTTGGGCCCCCGATAACTAAGTAATAGTCCAAGAAACGGGCCAGAATCGGCCCAAACTGTGATTGTTGATGACCTACACTTAAGCGCACCTTGGGGTTCAACAACCATGGAACTCGCTTTAGGGCCCCAAAACGGTGAGTAACAGTCCACGACACGGGTCAGAATCGACAAAAACCGCGAGTGTTGATAAGCAACCCGTAAGCGCACCCAGGGGTTCGTTAATCGGGGAAATCACTCCGGGGACCCAAAAAAGTGAGTAATAGTCCACGAAACGGGCCAGAATCGGCCAAAATTGTGAGTGTTGATGACCGACACGTAAACGCATGCCGGGGTTCATTAATCGTGGAAATCACTCCGGGACCCCAAAACGGTGAGTAATAGTATACAAAAAAGGCAAGAATCGGACAAAAGTGTAAGTGTTGATGACCGAAACATAAACGCACCCCGCGGTTCGTTAATCGTTGAAATCACTTCGATACCCCAAAACAGTGCGTAATACTCCATGAAACGGGCCAGAATCGGCCAAAACTGCGAGTGTTGATGAGCGACACATAAATGCACCCCGGTGTTCGTCAATCATGGAAATCACGCCGAGACCCAAAAACAGAGTAATAGTCCAAGAAACGGGCCAGAATTGGCCAAAACTCTGAGTGTTGATGTCCGACACGTAAACACAACCCGGGGTCATTTCGGGACCCCCATAACTAAGTAATAGTCCAAGAAACGGGCCAGAATCGGCCAAAACTGCGATTGTTGATGACCTACACTTAAGCGCACCTTGGGGTTCAACAACCATGGAAATTGCTTTGGGGCCCCAAAACGGTGAGTAACATTCCACGAAACGGGTCAGAATCGACAAAAACCGCGAGTGTTGATAACCAACCCGTAAGCGCACCCAGGGGTTCGTTAATCGTGGAAATCACTCCGGGGACCCAAAAAAGTGAGTAGTAGTCCACCAAACGGGCCAGAATCGGCCAAAACTGTGAGTGTTGATGACCGACACGTAAACGCACGCCGGGGTTCGTTAATCATGGAAATCACTCCGGGACCCCAAAACAGTGAGTAATAGTATACAAAAAAGGAAAGAATCAGACAAAAGTGTAAGTGCTGATGACCGAAACGTAAACGCACCCCGCGGTTCGTTAATCGTTGAAATCACTTCGATACCCCAAAACAGTGCGTAATACTCCACGAAACGGGCCAGAATCGGCAAAAACTGCGAGTGTTGATGAGCGACACATAAATGCACCCTGGTGTTCATCAATCATGGAAATCACGCTGAGACCCAAAAACAGAGTAATAGTCCAAGAAACGGGCCAGAATCGGCCAAAACTGTGAGTGTTGATGACCGACACGTAAATGCACCCCGTGGTTCGTTAACCGTGGAAATCACTCCGGGGGCCCAAAAAAGTGAGTAATAGTCCATGATACGGGCCAGAATCAGCCAAAACTATGAGTTTTGATGACCGACACGTAAGCGTGCCTTGGGGTTCAACAACTATGGAAATCACTTCGGGACCTGAAAACGGTGAGTAATAGTCCACAAAACACGTTAGAATTGGCCAAAATTGTGAGTGTTGCTGACCGACACGTAAACACAACCCGGGGTTCGTAAATCGTGGAAATCATTTCGGGCCCCCGATAACTAAGTAATAGTCCAAGAAACGGGCCAGAATCGGCCCAAACTGTGATTGTTGATGACCTACACTTAAGCGCACCTTGGGGTTCAACAACCATGGAACTCGCTTTAGGGCCCCAAAACGGTGAGTAACAGTCCACGACACGGGTCAGAATCGACAAAAACCGCGAGTGTTGATAAGCAACCCGTAAGCGCACCCAGGGGTTCGTTAATCGGGGAAATCACTCCGGGGACCCAAAAAAGTGAGTAATAGTCCACGAAACGGGCCAGAATCGGCCAAAATTGTGAATGTTGATGACCGACACGTAAACGCACGCCGGGGTTCATTAATCGTGGAAATCACTCCGGGACCCCAAAACGGTGAGTAATAGTATACAAAAAAGGCAAGAATCGGACAAAAGTGTAAGTGTTGATGACCGAAACATAAACGCACCCCGCGGTTCGTTAATCGTTGAAATCACTTCGATACCCCAAAACAGTGTGTAATACTCCATGAAACGGGCCAGAATCGGCCAAAACTGCGAGTGTTGATGAGCGACACATAAATGCACCCCGGTGTTCGTCAATCATGGAAATCACGCCGAGACCCAAAAACAGAGTAATAGTCCAAGAAACGGGCCAGAATCGGCCAAAACTGTGAGTGTGGATGACCGACACGTAAATGCACCTCGTTGTTCGTTAATCGTGGAAATCACTCCGGGGGCCCAAAAAAGTGAGTAATATTCCATGATACGGGCCAGAATCAGCCAAAACTATGAGTATTGATGACCGACATGTAAGCGCGCCTTGGGGTTCAACAACTATGGAAATCACTTTGGGACCTGAAAACGGTGAGTAATAGTCCACAAAACACGTTAGAATTGGCCAAAATTGTGAGTGTTGCTGACCGACACGTAAACACAACCCGGGGTCAGTTCGGGACACGCATAACTAAGTAATAGTCCAAGAAACGGGCTAGAATCGGCCCAAACTGCGATTGTTGATGACCTACACTTAAGCGCACCTTGGGTTCAACAACCATGGAAATCGCTTTGGGGCCCCAAAACGGTGAGTAACAGTCCACGAAATGGGTCAGAATCGACAAAAACCGCGAGTGTTGATAACCAACCCGTAAGCGCACCCAGGGGTTCGTTAATCGTGGAAATCACTCTGGAGACCCAAAAAAGTGAGTAATAGTCCACGAAACGGGCCAGAATCGGCCAAAAGTGTGAGTGTTGATGACCGACACGTAAGCGTGCCTTGGGGTTCAACAACTATGGAAATCACTTCGGGACCTGAAAACGGTGAGTAATAGTCCACAAAACACGTTAGAATTGGCCAAAATTGTGAGTGTTGCTGACCGACACGTAAACACAACCCGGGGTTCGTAAATCGTGGAAATCATTTCGGGACCCCGATAACTAAGTAATAGTCCAAGAAACGGGCCAGAATCGGCCCAAACTGTGATTGTTGATGACCTACACTTAAACGCACCTTGGGGTTCAACAACCATGGAACTCGCTTTGGGGCCCCAAAACGGTGAGTAACAGTCCACGACACGGGTCAGAATCGACAAAAACCGCGAGTGTTGATAAGCAACCCGTAAGCGCACCCAGGGGTTCGTTAATCGTGGAAATCACTCCGGGGACCCAAAAAAGTGAGTAATCGTCCACGAAACGGGCCAGAATCGGCCAAAACTATGAGTGTTGATGACCGACACGTAAACGCACGCCGGGGTTCGTTAATCGTGGAAATCACTCCGGGACCCCAAAACAGTGAGTAATAGTATACAAAAAGGAAAGAATCGGACAAAAGTGTAAGTGTTGATGACCGAAACGTAAATGCACCCCGCGGTTCGTTAATCGTTGAAATCACTTCGATACCCCAAAACAGTGTGTAATACTCCACGAAACGGGCCAGAATCGGCAAAAACTGCGAGTGTTGATGAGCGACACATAAATGCACCCTGGTGTTCATCAATCATGGAAATCACGCCGAGACCCAAAAACAGAGTAATAGTCCAAGAAACGGGCCAGAATCGGCCAAAACTGTGAGTGTTGATGACCGACACGTAAATGCACCCCGTGGTTCGTTAACCGTGGAAATCACTCCGGGGGCCCAAAAAAGTGAGTAATAGTCCATGATACGGGCCAGAATTAGCCAAAACTATGAGTTTTGATGACCGACACGTAAGCGTGCCTTGGGGTTCAACAACTATGGAAATCACTTCGGGACCTGAAAACGGTGAGTAATAGTCCACAAAACACGTTAGAATTGGCCAAAATTGTCAGTGTTGCTGACCGACACATAAACACAACCCGGGGTTCGTAAATCGTGGAAATCATTTCGGGCCCCCGATAACTAAGTAATAGTCCAAGAAACGGGCCAGAATCGGCCCAAACTGTGATTGTTGATGACCTACACTTAAGCGCACCTTGGGGTTCAACAACCATGGAACTCGCTTTGGGGCCCCAAAACAGTGAGTAACAGTCCACGACACGGGTCAGAATTGACAAAAACCGCGAGTGTTGATAAGCAACCCGTAAGCGCACCCAGGGGTTCGTTAATCGTGGAAATCACTCCGAGGACCCAAAAAAGTGAGTAATAGTCCACGAAACGGGCCAGAATCGGCCAAAACTATGAGTGTTGATGACCGACACGTAAACGCACGCCGGGGTTCGTTAATCGTGGAAATCACTCCGGGACCCCAAAACGGTGAGTAATAGTATACAAAAAAGGAAAGAATCGGACAAAAGTGTAAGTGTTGATGACCGAAACGTAAATGCACCCCGCGGTTCGTTAATCGTTGAAATCACTTCGATGCCCCAAAACAGTGCGTAATACTCCACGAAACGGGCCAGAATCGGCCAAAACTGCGAGTGTTGATGAGCGACACATAAATGCACCCGGTGTTCGTCAATCATGGAAATCACGTCGAGACCCAAAATAGAGTAATAGTCCAAGAAACGGGCCAGAATTGGCCAAAACTCTGAGTGTTGATGACCGACACGTAAACACAACCCGGGGTCATTTCGGGACCCCCATAACTAAGTAATAGTCCAAGAAACGGGCCAGAATCGGCCCAAACTGCGATTGTTGATGACCTACACTTAAGCGCACCTTGGGGTTCAACAACCATGGAAATCGCTTTGGGGCCCCAAAACGGTGAGTAACAGTCCACGAAACGGGTCAGAATTGACAAAAACCGTGAGTGTTGATAACCAACCCGTAAGCGCACCCAGGGGTTCGTTAATCGTGGAAATCACTTCGGGGACCCAAAAAAGTGAGTAGTAGTCCACCAAACGGGCCAGATTCGGCCAAAACTGTGAGTGTTGATGACCGACACGTAAACGCACGCCGGGGTACGTTAATCGTGGAAATCACTCCGGGACCCCAAAACAGTGAGTAATAGTATACAAAAAAGGAAAGAATCGGACAAAAGTGTAAGTGTTGATGACCGAAACGTAAACGCACCCCGCGGTTCGTTAATCGTGGAAATCACTTCGATACCCCAAAACAGTGCGTAATACTCCACGAAATGGGCCAGAATCGGTAAAAACTGCGAGTGTTGATGAGCGACACATAAATGCAACCTGGTGTTCATCAGT
>NW_025229863.1:0-8593 GCF_018294505.1 Triticum aestivum | reverse complement strand
AGAAACGGGCCAGAATCGGCCAAAACTATGAGTGTTGATGACCGACACGTAAATGCACCCCGTGGTTCGTTAATCGTTGAAATCACTTCGATACCCCAAAACAGTGCGTAATACTCCACGAAACGGGCCAGAATCGGCAAAAACTTCGAGTGTTGATGAGCGACACATAAATGCACCCTGGTGTTCATCAATCATGGAAATCACGCCGAGACCCAAAAACAGAGTAATAGTCCAAGAAACGGGCCAGAATCGGCCAAAACTGTGAGTGTTGATGACCGACACGTAAATGCACCCCGTGGTTCGTTAACCGTGGAAATCACTCCGGGGGCCCAAAAAAGTGAGTAATAGTCCATGATACGGGCCAGAATCAGCCAAAACTATGAGTTTTGATGACCGACATGTAAGCGTGCCTTGGGGTTCAACAACTATGGAAATCACTTCGGGACCTGAAAACGGTGAGTAATAGTCCACAAAACACGTTAGAATTGGCCAAAATTGTGAGTGTTGCTGACCGACATGTAAACACAACCCGGGGTTCGTAAATCATGGAAATCATTTCGGGCCCCCGATAACTAAGTAATAGTCCAAGAAACGGGCCAGAATCGGCCCAAACTGTGATTGTTGATGACCTACACTTAAGCGCACCTTGGGGTTCAACAACCATGGAACTCGCTTTGGGGCCCAAAAAACGTGAGTAACAGTCCACGACACGGGTCAGAATCGACAAAAACCGCGAGTGTTGATAAGCAACCCGTAAGCGCACCCAAGGGTTCGTTAATCGTGGAAATCACTCCGAGGACCCAAAAAAGTGAGTAATAGTCCACGAAACGGGCCAGAATCGGCCAAAACTATGAGTGTTGATGACCGACACGTAAACGCACGCCGGGGTTCGTTAATCGTGGAAATCACTCCGGGACCCCAAAACAGTGAGTAATAGTATACAAAAAAGGAAAGAATCGGACAAAAGTGTAAGTGTTGATGACCGAAACGTAAATGCACCCCGCGGTTCGTTAATCGTTGAAATCACTTCGATACCCCAAAACAGTGCGTAATACTCCACGAAACGGGCCAGAATCGGCCAAAACTGCGAGTGTTGATGAGCGACACATAAATGCACCCCGGTGTTCGTCAATCATGGAAATCACGCCGAGACCCAAAAACAGAGTAATAGTCCAAGAAACGGGCCAGAATCGGCCAAAACTGTGAGTGTGGATGACCGACACGTAAATGCACCCTGTGGTTCGTTAATCGTGGAAATCACTCCGGGGGCCCAAAAAAGCGAGTAATAGTCCATGATACGGGCCAGAATCAGCCAAAACTATGAGTATTGATGACCGACACGTAAGCGCGCCTTGGGGTTCAACAACTATGGAAATCACTTCGGGACCTGAAAACAGTGAGTAATAGTCCACAAAACACGTTAGAATTGGCCAAAATTGTGAGGGTTGTTGACCGACACGTAAACACAACCCGGGGTCATTTCGGGACCCCCATAACTAAGTAATAGTCCAAGAAACGGGCCAGAATCGGCCCAAACTGCGATTGTTGATGACCTACACTTAAGCGCACCTTGGGGTTCAACAACCATGGAAATCGCTTTGGGGCCCCAAAACGGTGAGTAACAGTCCACGAGACGGGTCAGAATCGACAAAAACCGCGAGTGTTGATAACCAACCCGTAAGCGCACCCAAGGGTTCCTTAATCGTGGAAATCACTCCGGGGCCCCAAAAAAGTGAGCACTAGTCCACAAAACGGGCCAGAATCGGCGAAAACTGTGAGTGTTGATGACCGACACGTAAACGCACGCCGGGGTTCGTTAATCGTGGAAATCACTCCGGGACCCCAAAACAGTGAGTAATAGTATACAAAAAAGGCAAGAATCAGACAAAAGTGTAAGTGTTGATGACCGAAACGTAAACGCACCCGCGGTTCGCTAATCGTTGAAATCACTTCGATACCCCAAAACAGTGCGTAATACTCCACGAAACGGGCCAGAATCGGCCAAAACTGCGAGTGTTGATGAGCGACACATAAATGCACCCCGGTGTTCGTCAATCATGGAAATCACGCCGAGACCCAAAAACAGAGTAATAGTCCAAGAAACGGGCCAGAATCGGCCAAAACTGTGAGTGTGGATGACCGACACGTAAATGCACCTCGTTGTTCGTTAATCGTGGAAATCACTCCGGGGGCCCAAAAAAGTGAGTAATAGTCCATGATACGGGCCAGAATCAGCCAAAACTATGAGTATTGATGACCGACACGTAAGCGCGCCTTGGGGTTCAACAACTATGGAAATCACTTCGGGACCTGAAAACAGTGAGTAATAGTCCACAAAACACGTTAGAATTGGCCAAAATTGTGAGTGTTGCTGACCGACACGTAAACACAACACGGGGTCATTTCGGGACCCCCATAACTAAGTAATAGTCCAAGAAACGGGCCAGAATCGGCCCAAACTGCAATTGTTGATGACCTACACTTAAGCGCACCTTGGGGTTCAACAACCATGGAAATCGCTTTGGGGCCCCAAAACGGTGAGTAATAGTCCATGAAACGGGTCAGAATCGACAAAAACCGCGAGTGTTGATAACCAACCCGTAAGCGCACCCAAGGGTTCCTTAATCGTGGAAATCACTCCGGGGCCCCAAAAAAGTGAGTAATAGTCCACGAAACGGGCCAGAATCGGCCAAAACTGTGAGTGTTAATGACCGACACGTAAACGCACGCCGGGGTTCGTTAATCGTGGAAATCACTCCGGGACCCCAAAATAGTGAGTAATAGTATACAAAAAAGGCAAGAATCGGACAAAAGTGTAAGTGTTGATGACCGAAACATAAACGCACCCCGCGGTTCGTTAATCGTTGAAATCACTTCGATACCCCAAAACAGTGCGTAATACTCCACGAAACGGGCCAGAATCGGCCAAAACTGCGAGTGTTGATGAGCGACACATAAATGCACCCCGGTGTTCGTCAATCATGGAAATCACGCCGAGACCCAAAAACAGAGTAATAGTCCAAGAAACGGGCCAGAATCGGCCAAAACTGTGAGTGTGGATGACCGACACGTAAATGCACCTCGTTGTTCGTTAATCGTGGAAATCACTCCGGGGGCCCAAAAAAGTGAGTAATAGTCCATGATACGGGCCAGAATCAGCCAAAACTATGAGTATTGATGACCGACACGTAAGCGCGCCTTGGGGTTCAACAACTATGGAAATCACTTCGGGACCTGAAAACAGTGAGTAATAGTCCACAAAACACGTTAGAATTGGCCAAAATTGTGAGTGTTGCTGACCGACACGTAAACACAACCCGGGGTCATTTCGGGACCCCCATAACTAAGTAATAGTCCAAGAAACGGGCCAGAATCGGCCCAAACTGCAATTGTTGATGACCTACACTTAAGCGCACCTTGGGGTTCAACAACCATGGAAATCGCTTTGGGGCCCCAAAACGGTGAGTAATAGTCCATGAAACGGGTCAGAATCGACAAAAACCGCGAGTGTTGATAACCAACCCGTAAGCGCACCCAAGGGTTCCTTAATCGTGGAAATCACTCCGGGGGCCCAAAAAAGTGAGTAATAGTCCATGATACGGGCCAGAATCAGCCAAAACTATGAGTATTGATGACCGACATGTAAGCGCGCCTTGGGGTTCAACAACTATGGAAATCACTTCGGGACCTGAAAACAGTGAGTAATAGTCCACAAAACACGTTAGAATTGGCCAAAATTGTGAGTGTTGCTGACCGACACGTAAACACAACCCGGGGTGAGTTCGGGACCCGCATAACTAAGTAATAGTCCAAGAAACGGGCTAGAATCGGCCCAAACTGCGATTGTTGATGACCTACACTTAAGCGCACCTTGGGTTCAACAACCATGGAAATCGCTTGGGTGCCCCAAAACGGTGAGTAACAGTCCACGAAACGGGTCAGAATCGACAAAAACCGCGAGTGTTGATAACCAACTCGTAAGCGCACCCAGGGGTTCGTTAATCGTGGAAATCACTCTGGAGACCCAAAAAAGTGAGTAATAGTCCACGAAACGGGCCAGAATCGGCCAAAACTGTGAGTGTTGATGACCGACACGTAAGCGTGCCTTGGGGTTCAACAACTATGGAAATCACTTCGGGACCTGAAAACGGTGAGTAATAGTCCACAAAACACGTTAGAATTGGCCAAAATTGTGAGTGTTGCTGACCGACACGTAAACACAACCCGGGGTTCGTAAATCGTGGAAATCATTTCGGGACCCCGATAACTAAGTAATAGTCCAAGAAACGGGCCAGAATCGGCCCAAACTGTGATTGTTGATGACCTACACTTAAGCGCACCTTGGGGTTCAACAACCATGGAACTCGCTTTGGGGCCCCAAAAACGTGAGTAACAGTCCACGACACGGGTCACAATCGACAAAAACCGCGAGTGTTGATAAGCAACCCGTAAGCGCACCCAGGGGTTCGTTAATCGTGGAAATCACTCCGAGGACCCAAAAAAGTGAGTAATAGTCCACGAAACGGGCCAGAATCGGCCAAAACTATGAGTGTTGATGACCGACACGTAAACGCACGCCGGGGTTCGTTAATCGTGGAAATCACTCCGGGACCCCAAAACAATGAGTAATAGTATACAAAAAAGGAAAGAATCGGACAAAAGTGTAAGTGTTGATGACCGAAACGTAAATGCACCCCGCGGTTCGTTAATCATTGAAATCACTTCGATACCCCAAAACAGTGCGTAATACTCCACGAAACGGGCCAGAATCGGCCAAAACTGCGAGTGTTGATGAGCGACACATAAATGCACCCCGGTGTTCGTCAATCATGGAAATCACGCCGAGACCCAAAAACAGAGTAATAGTCCAAGAAACGGGCCAGAATCGGCCAAAACTTTGAGTGTGGATGACCGACACGTAAATGCACCTCGTTGTTCGTTAATCGTGGAAATCACTCCGGGGGCCCAAAAAAGTGAGTAATAGCCCATGATACGGGCCAGAATCAGCCAAAACTATGAGTATTGATGACCGACATGTAACCGCACCTTGGGGTTCAACAACTATGGAAATCACTTCGGGACCTGAAAACAGTGAGTAATAGTCCACAAAACACGTTAGAATTGGCCAAAATTGTGAGTGTTGCTGACCGACACGTAAACACAACCCGGGGTGAGTTCGGAACCCGCATAACTAAGTAATAGTCCATGAAACGGGCTAGAATCGGCCCAAACTGCGATTGTTGATGACCTACACTTAAGCGCACCTTGGGTTCAACAACCATGGAAATCGCTTGGGGGCCCCAAAACGGTGAGTAACAGTCCACGAAACGGGTCAGAATCGACAAAAACCGCGAGTGTTGATAACCAACTCGTAAGCGCACCCAGGGGTTCGTTAATCGTGGAAATCACTCTGGAGACCCAAAAAAGTGAGTAATAGTCCACGAAACGGGCCAGAATCGGCCAAAACTGTGAGTGTTGATGACCGACACGTAAGCGTGCCTTGGGGTTCAACAACTATGGAAATCACTTCGGGACCTGAAAACGGTGAGTAATAGTCCACAAAACACGTTAGAATTGGCCAAAATTGTGAGTGTTGCTGACCGACACGTAAACACAACCCGGGGTTCGTAAATCGTGGAAATCATTTCGGGACCCCGATAACTAAGTAATAGTCCAAGAAACGGGCCAGAATCGGCCCAAACTGTGATTGTTGATGACCTACACTTAAGCGCACCTTGGGGTTCAACAACCATGGAACTCGCTTTGGGGCCCCAAAAACGTGAGTAACAGTCCACGACACGGGTCAGAATCGACAAAAACCGCGAGTGTTGATAAGCAACCCGTAAGCGCACCCAGGGGTTCGTTAATCGTGGAAATCACTCCGAGGACCCAAAAAAGTGAGTAATAGTCCACGAAACGGGCCAGAATCGGCCAAAACTATGAGTGTTGATGACCGACACGTAAACGCACGCCGGGGTTCGTTAATCGTGGAAATCACTCCGGGACCCCAAAACAGTGAGTAATAGTATACAAAAAAGGAAAGAATCGGACAAAAGTGTAAGTGTTGATGACCGAAACGTAAATGCACCCCGCGGTTCGTTAATCGTTGAAATCACTTCGATACCCCAAAACAATGCGTAATACTCCACGAAACGGGCCAGAATCGGCCAAAACTGCGAGTGTTGATGAGCGACACATAAATGCACCCCGGTGTTCGTCAATCATGGAAATCACGCCGAGACCCAAAAACAGAGTAATAGTCCAAGAAACGGGCCACAATCGGCCAAAACTGTGAGTGTGGATGACCGACACGTAAATGCACCTCGTTGTTCGTTAATCGTGGAAATCACTCCGGGGGCCCAAAAAAGTGAGTAATAGTCCATGATACGGGCCAGAATCAGCCAAAACTATGAGTATTGATGACCGACATGTAACCGCACCTTGGGGTTCAACAACTATGGAAATCACTTCGGGACCTGAAAACAGTGAGTAATAGTCCACAAAACACGTTAGAATTGGCCAAAATTGTGAGTGTTGCTGACCGACACGTAAACACAACCCGGGGTGAGTTCGGGACCCGCATAACTAAGTAATAGTCCATGAAACGGGCTAGAATCGGCCCAAACTGCGATTGTTGATGACCTACACTTAAGCGCACCTTGGGTTCAACAACCATGGAAATCGCTTGGGGGCCCCAAAACGGTGAGTAACAGTCCACGAAACGGGTCAGAATCGACAAAAACCGCGAGTGTTGATAACCAACTCGTAAGCGCACCCAGGGGTTCGTTAATCGTGGAAATCACTCTGGAGACCCAAAAAAGTGAGTAATAGTCCACGAAACGGGTCAGAATCGGCCAAAACTGTGAGTGTTGATGACCGACACGTAAGCGTGCTTTGGGGTTCAACAACTATGGAAATCACTTCGGGGCCTGAAAACGGTGAGTAATAGTCCACAAAACACGTTAGAATTGGCCAAAATTGTGAGTGTTGCTGACCGACACGTAAACACAACCCGGGGTTCGTAAATCGTGGAAATCATTTCGGGACCCCGATAACTAAGTAATAGTCCAAGAAACGGGCCAGAATCGGCCCAAACTGTGATTGTTGATAACCTACACTTAAGCGCACCTTGGGGTTCAACAACCATGGAACTCGCTTTGGGGCCCCAAAAACGTGAGTAACAGTCCACGACACGGGTCAGAATCGACAAAAACCGCGAGTGTTGATAAGCAACCCGTAAGCGCACCCAGGGGTTCGTTAATCGTGGAAATCACTCCGAGGACCCAAAAAAGTGAGTAATAGTCCACGAAACGGGCCAGAATCGGCCAAAACTATGAGTGTTGATGACCGACACGTAAACGCACGCCGGGGTTCGTTAATCGTGGAAATCACTCCGGGACCCCAAAAAGTGAGTAATAGTATACAAAAAAGGAAAGAATCGGACAAAAGTGTAAGTGTTGATGACCGAAACGTAAATGCACCCCGCGGTTCGTTAATCGTTGAAATCACTTCGATACCCCAAAACAGTGCGTAATACTCCACGAAACGGGCCAGAATCGGCCAAAACTGCGAGAGTTGATGAGCGACACATTAATGCACCCCGGTGTTCGTCAATCATGGAAATCACGCCGAGACCCAAAAACAGAGTAATAGTCCAAGAAACGGGCCAGAATCGGCCAAAACTGTGAGTGTGGATGACCGACACGTAAATGCACCTCGTTGTTCGTTAATCGTGGAAATCACTCCGGGGGCCCAAGAAAGTGAGTAATAGTCCATGATACGGGCCAGAATCAGCCAAAACTATGAGTATTGATGACCGACATGTAACCGCACCTTGGGGTTCAACAACTATGGAAATCACTTCGGGACCTGAAAACAGTGAGTAATAGTCCACAAAACACGTTAGAATTGGCCAAAATTGTGAGTGTTGCTGACCGACACGTAAACACAACCCGGGGTGAGTTCGGGACCCGCATAACTAAGTAATAGTCCATGAAACGGGCTAGAATCGGCCCAAACTGCGATTGTTGATGACCTACACTTAAGCGCACCTTGGGTTCAACAACCATGGAAATCGCTTGGGGGCCCCAAAACGGTGAGTAACAGTCCACGAAACGGGTCAGAATCGACATAAACCGCGAGTGTTGATAACCAACTCGTAAGCGCACCCAGGGGTTCGTTAATCGTGGAAATCACTCTGGAGACCCAAAAAAGTGAGTAATAGTCCACGAAACGGGCCAGAATCGGCCAAAACTGTGAGTGTTGATGACCGACACGTAAGCGTGCCTTGGGGTTCAACAACTATGGAAATCACTTCGGGACCTGAAAACGGTGAGTAATAGTCCACAAAACACGTTAGAATTGGCCAAAATTGTGAGTGTTGCTGACCGACACGTAAACACAACCCGGGGTTCGTAAATCGTGGAAATCATTTCGGGACCCCGATAACTAAGTAATAGTCCAAGAAACGGGCCAGAATCGGCCCAAACTGTGATTGTTGATGACCTACACTTAAGCGCACCTTGGGGTTCAACAACCATGGAACTCGCTTTGGGGCCCCAAAAACGTGAGTAACAGTCCACGACACGGGTCA
>NW_025229862.1:14681-18436 GCF_018294505.1 Triticum aestivum | reverse complement strand
TGCTCTCCACTCGGAATGTTTTTAACTTAGGCGATTACAGGGTCGCAGCTAAGCAACCGAGCGGAATGTATTTAACTTAGGCGATTACGGGGTCGTAGCTAAGCCCCTGAGTGGGAGGATTGCTCTCCATTCGGAATGTTTTTAACATAGGCGATTACGGGGTCGTAGCTAAGCCCCCGAGTGGGAGGATTGCTCTCCACTCGGAATGTTTTTAACTTAGGCAATTATGGGGTCGCAGCTAAGCTGTGACACCCCAAAAATTTGGCCTTGTTTTATTAAATAAAAATTTTGCCAGAAATTAAAACTTTGGATTTCTGAGCTCCATTTTGATTTTCTGACTCATTTCCTTCCATGTTATTATGAGTTTTTCCCTGAGAGAAAACTTTTCAAAAATGTTGTTGGACTTGTTTAACCTCTCAAGAAAAACTTTCCTTCTATCAGTGTAACTAATTAACTAAATTAATTGCTTGATCCTTATTTTCTTGAAAATGGTTTTTCTAGGTTAAATGGCCATATTTGAACTACAACCATTTGATTATTTCACTTAAAATTTCCACAAAAATTTGGAGTTGTCTTGTGATGTTTTTAAATCACTTTTATGCAAAAATATATTTCATTCATGAAATATTTTGAGCCCTACTCTCAATTTTCCTTCTCTGGTCCAGAGTGCGTTTTCCACTACAACCTATTTAAATAATCATTTAAAACTTCTACCAAAATTAAGGGAGGTCAGTAGGAGCCTATTATTCCTCTTTGTGAAAAAACCTAATTATGTTCTTTGAAAAAATTGAGTGAATCAACTTCATCTTCATTCTGGACCAACTTGTTGGTTTGTACAGCAACCATGTTTTTGCTTGCTCTTTAACCCTTGATTATTTCTCCTACTTGTAGTCCTTCATGTTAAACCCTTAAGTCCAGAAGCATGCACCATTTGGCTCATTTTTGGTTCATGGAATAATGTTACTTATTCCCTGTCCAGAATTGAAGTTTTGCAAAACTTGCACTAGCAAGTTTCCCCTTTTGTCCAAATAACCACACCACTCTCTCTTGCACCTAAAGAGACCACCATCTGGAGTTTTTGGCCACCCCAAGACCTGCCTAAGTGCATGTGGCATTTTGTCAAACACCTGGAGAGCATGACCAGTTTTGACATGAGTTTTGGCATTGCACTGTGAACTTACTCCTCTGATCAAACCAGCATGTCCACTAAACTTCCAGTTGCTCCTGACCTCGATCTGGTAAACCCCAACCTCACCTGCTACCTCTAGCATGCTCTAGCATTTCGTCGAGCACACTCAGTGCATGCACTGGACGCACCCAGAGCGCGCATATTGCATGCCGCGCACACGAGCCGACACGCTGGCCCCGCGGCATTGGCCCGCTCCGCAGCACCTCTCCACGCACTCCCCGCCTTGCAGCAACGCGCCAAGCAGCCCCGCCGCGCCCGACAGGCCAAACGCTAGCCGCCGCCGCCCGACAGCCCTGCACCATGCAGCGCCGCCCAAGCCGCCCAGGCTCGCCACCTGGCCCCTGGAGCAGAGCCCTTTCATCCGCTAGCTCCTGCCGTCATCCCCAGCCACGCCACGTTGCCCTGCAGGCTACAGAGAGGCGGTTCGCCGGAGAGCTTATCCGGTCGCCGCGGAACCGACCTCGACGAGCTATAAAAGGAGGCCCCCAAGCTTCCCCGAGCACACTGGAAACCTTAGAATGCTCCTCCGGTTCCCCCATGGCAGCCAATTGACCCGAGGAGGCCGTCTTCCTCATCTCCGGCAACTCCAGCCGCCGCCGCTGTCTCGACCATTCTGGCGCCACCAAAGCCTCACCCTCCCCACTCTCTTCACCAGGAGCTTCCTCTCCACCTCGTGAATCCATCCCCTTGCTCGATTTTGATCAGGACTCACTGCGGGAGAAAAACCACTTTGCCCGATGACCACCGTCCGCTGTGAAGCTCGCCGCCGGCAGCTCCGTCCACCCCAGAGACCGTATCGACCACCAGAGTAACCGTCTCGATTCCCTGAACCCGCAGATGGCCTCTGTTTCCCGAACGGTGCCGCCATTCACCGGCGAACATCGTCGGAGCTCCCGCCTCTGTTCGGCCAGAGGAAGGGGAGGGAGGGCGACCGGTCAAACATGACTAGTGGGCCCCCTGGACCCACTGTCAGTGACACCCCGCGCTGTCCATGTGAGATTAAGTGAAGGCGTATTATCCCTAGTACGCTTTCCCCGCTCCGAAAGCGTAATCTCTTCAAAACGTTTTCTTTTCTATTTTATTTTAAAAACAGATTTTTGACCAGAACTTTGACTGGCTCTAGCTTTTTAAATATAAGTCCAAATGAGTTGATTTTTTTTCCTACCTCTCTCAAATTTCATCTAGTTTATTTTAAGGTTTATTTGAAAATTTTTCAAACAACTTTTTTGTTCTGTTTTTGAAATGTGTGTTAATTCAAATATATTTTCTAATAGGATTTTTGGGAGAGAGAAGAAACTTTCAAAAGTTTGGAGAGCACCCTGCCTTTCCACACATTGAACGCAAGCATTCTGAACCCTGGCATAATAATTTTGGAGTGATCGTTGATGCCTTTATAACCCCACCGCATTTCGAAGGACTTGTTATTTCATGCGATATGATCATATGCATGGATGCATGTTGTTGATTTCCATGCTGTTGGAAATGGACACACTTGTGATGGTAATCACCCTCATGAGCCTTGCATGCATACCGGCAGGAAACCGGGAAAACCTCTGCCTTGGGTAGGTATGACTTTGTCGCCGGTCTCCGTCGGGATGGTTCTGCCTGGTATGGCATGGTAAGGTGATATGAGTGGTGACTCTATTGGATGAAATATATTTGTTATACTAATCATGCAGGGAATACTTGAACCTCCTGAGTCGACCGTAGATCGAGTCTTGTTCCAGTAACCCCCATACTTGTTTCGTACTACCACTCGTCTCTACAGCTAGTAGAGTACGGTTCAGTAAGTTGTCAACCTCTTTCTAGCACACACCGTACAGAGAGGCCATGGTGGAAGATACCGGTTGTAACTGGTAGGCAGGCCACCTGGTCCGGGGGCATGGGTGTTTCCGGTTGGGACCGAGAGGGGAGGCCACCCCTTAGAGCGCGCGATATAAATTTGATCCCATGCTACGCGAGGCTGTAGCCTCCCCACTTAGAGTTTGCTTAACAGGTGCCGTGGGTGATTCCAGACACGTGTGTGATAAGCTGGTGTGTGCAAGTTAGGTGTGTTGCCAACAAAAAGACCGTAGATGGAATTAGTCCTGCTGGACTAAAGAAATCCGTTACTCGTGGGTAAAGAGTACACCCTCTGCAGAGAATAAACCTATTCGAATAGCCGTGTCCATGGTTAAGGATTACAGTCTGGGATGGGTCAGGTGTCGGTCTTAGTGTCGGTCTTCGGAGGTGAAACTGTTAACCAGAAATACTGCTTGTGATTTGTGAGAGCTATGATTATTATTATTTTTGACTAACCCGTGATATTATTGTTATTACCGAGTATCTCTGGGATGGTTCTACCTCCGGGATATTCATTATGACCATTTCTTTTAAAGCCCTTTATGTGGTGTCGCTCAGACGCCCGACTGTGGCATTTCTTTAAAGCCCTTTTTGTGGTGTCGTTCAGACGCCCGACTGTGGCATTTCTTTTAAAGCCCTTTATGTGGTGTCGCTCAGACGCCCGACTGTGGCATTTCTTTTAAAGCCCTTTTTGTGGTGTCGCTCAGACGCGCGACTATGGCAT
>NW_025229862.1:5864-14331 GCF_018294505.1 Triticum aestivum | reverse complement strand
TTTGTGGTGTCGCTCAGACGCCCGACTGTGGCATTTCTTTTAAAGCCCTTTTAGTGGTGTCGCTCAGACGCCCGAATGTGGCATTTCTTTTAAAGCCCTTTATGTGGTGTCGCTCAGACGCCCGACTGTGGCATTTCTTTTAAAGCCCTTTTAGTGGTGTCGCTAAGACGCCCGACTGTGGCATTTCTTGTTATTTGTTTTGCATAAATTTTAATACCACCATGTTATTGCATTTTTATGAATAACTTACTTGCATGCATCGGAGTTTCATTTATCTTTTGTGACTGACGTCATGAGCATAAAAATATTTTTAGCACATCATTGTTATATTATACCTGTGTTCATAATGTTTGCGAGTACATTCAAAGTACTCACTGGCTTGTCCCTGGCTATTGTCTTGGCCAGATTTTCTTGCTCGGAGAGGAGCGACGCGATGCTAGCCCCGGAAACCACTCATTGGAGATAGCAGCCTTGTGAAGATAGGAATTAACCTGGTCAGCTGTTCCCGTGGGAAATGGAGTCGCATAGACACAGATGTTCACAACCCGCTTCCGCCATCAACCACTAGAAACCATTTGTTGTACTCACAGGCCAGAATGGTCTTGTACTACATATTTTGTATTTTCCTTGGAATTTCTGTATCAAGTTGGAACCTCATCAGCTAACAGTAATCCTGGGGCTGATGAGCACGACGGTCTTTTCTGGAAATTTATTACCCTGGAAAAACCCGGTCGTGACAGGCTTGGTATCAGAGCCAGGCTGACCATTGGCTAATCCTATCTTAGCCAGGTCAATAAACTTAGGCAAACCAACCCACCAGACCTTAACCAAACCCCAGCCAAGCTTCTCGTGCAAGATAGCCACACAGTGACCTCGACACCTTTTGGCAGTCGGTGCCCAACCTATCAACCGAACCTGTCACTCATGCGCCAGTGACTAGCCCCTAAATAGTCCTTTCTCACAAGCATGCGAAGGAAGATTCCGTCCCCTATAAAAAGGGCACGCTAGTCCCAACACAGCACCACACAGCCGCTACCCCAAACCGAGCCACAATGCCTGGACCTATAGTGCACAACGAAACCACAGCAACCAACCTTGGAGGTTTTGTGACCATCCTCGCAAACCTCACCCGTCGTGCCTACGCGTTAGAGGAGCCACCAGAATATGTTGTGTATCAAGGACCCATGAGCGGTGAAGACCGCCAATTCTGGGCCACTGTGCACATTTACGGTAGGAGTCTAGCACCCGAGCGCCCCTACCGGTTCACCGGAAGAACAACTTCCTTTGAGCCACAAGCCATTCAGCTAGCCGCTCGAGAGGCTATAGTTCATCTCAGGCACTTGTCGCCCAGAGTTAACTGTCGCTCGTTCCACTACTATCCCAGACGTGAAGGGTATGGTAGACCACCCCAAGTTGCCAATGGAGATCACGAGACGGACCCCGCATTGTTGCACCTAGTGCGCTATGTAAGTGCACTAGAGGCACTGTTCGACCAGATCACTATTGATCTAATCGCAGCTCGTGGAGAGCTGGTTCGTCGAGCCCCGGCGAGAGAAGAAAACGAGCCCAACACCGACAACCCAATCGTGCTGTTTGGACAACCGATCGAGACCCCGAGATCTGCCCCAGCCATCGGCCAAGGTGCCGCGATAACCCCAGAGGTGCTTCGTCGCATTTTGGGAGCACACTCCAACGGGGTTGTGGCCAACAATCCCCGCGATGGTCATCATCACTACCCCGACCCTGCAGTTCCTCCGCCATCTCCGACTAATCCCGGCAGAGAGAGACGTGGAGAAGCCTCGACATCCACCAGGCACGCCCGTTTAGACATAAACGAGGTAGACTAAGCCGTGTGAGTAGCACCAAGTTTCAATGTATCCTCGCCTTGTAATCATGCGACCGCGTATATTAGCGCAGCCTGTCTTTGTGCCTCTGTTTTAATAGTAGCCTTGCATATTTGGTCAGCGCATAGCTGCATATTTTTCCGGGCACAACTACCAAAACCAGCCCGACGACAACCACAGTAACACATTTCTTTATGAGATATGTGTATCTCTGACACTGACCCGACCTTTGGAGCTAAGCTGGCAAATTTATTACCTTTCACCATGGTAAAAACGATCCGGCTCCATTGCTATATAAAGGCCACCTTGTGACCTTACCCAGCAACCCTCACTTTGTGCACAACACTCGCACTTTTTCCTGTCATGCCGAGCCCCAGCATTCATCTGAGAACCCCAGATACAACTCCAGGTAGCTTTGTCAAAATATTGTGGGATTTTACCCGCAGTACCATGGGTTCTACCCAGCCACCCCAGTACGAGCTGTTCAAATCGAGAATCACCCCATCCACCTCGGAATATTGGGCAGCAGTACACATTCCTCCTGTAGACCCCAACCAAGATCCAACCGAAGTTTCCTTCGTGGGGAAATCTATGCCAACCCCACACCTGGCCATAGAAGCTGCTGCGAAAGAAGCGATTGCTCGTCTTCGATCCGCAGTACCCTATGCCCGCGAACGAGGATATTATTACTTTCCGAGCCGTGCAGCACCCGGAGAAGTTACGTCTTTTCCCGGTGGGCGTATTGAGAGAGACCCAGTTCTGGCCAACCTTATCCAGTACATCATTGCTCAAGAGCATTTAAACCAGCGAGTGATGGATTATCTCCAGAGCCTCGCAGATTTAAATCCTCAGGTTGCCATCGGCAGACCGCTGAGACCCGACACAGAGAGACGCATACATCGACTGGTCAATCCACTGCCTCCGATTGAAGAGGAATGTATCCCTTTACCAGAGACTTTTTATCAGAACCCCTCCCAGTTACCATTTTCATTTTAGACGTCACTACGGTATTTGTTCTTTGCAGCATTTATTTATGTGTGTGACTTATGCGTGATACCCTGAGTTTGTACGACGAGTCAATTATTTGGCTCCTACTAATGTGTGTAGTTTTTGTTGTGGTTTATGCTCCTTTAAATTAACTGTTTTTCCCTCGCGAAATCCTGGAGTGAGATTTCTTTTCCCTGAATTGCTGCACCTGCCACTCCACGACATGGATTAATAAATTTCACACAGCACCACGGAGCAGACTCACAACCATAATCATTCAGACACATACACTGTTTGCAAAACTTCGCAACAGCGTTACATCCAGCTAATCACCCCCCTAAAGACAGTTAGCACCCGGCACACTCCAGCTACTCTTCATGATCACCACCACCGCGGAGAGCCAACACCCGAGCCGCAGCATCGCGATACTCGTCGAAGATCATCGTGCACAGGAGCACAGAGAGCCCCAGCAGCGTCGCCAGCCCCCCGCATATCAGGATCACAAACCAGTCCGGCATCGCCTCCGCCATTAGAGCCTCGACCGAGCTTCTGTAAGCAGTAATGGAGGAGGAGGAGAAGTGAGGCCAGGTGTGAGGAAGAAGAGAGAGGCACCCGGCCGTTTTTATAGCTCGAGCTCGGTGTATGGTGGGTGAAGTCCACCAATGCCGCTCGTCGCCGATCGCCGGTGTTCGGAGTCGAATCCGCGAGCAGTGCCGACAGCACGCTGGCCCGCGAGGTGAGTGCACGCTGCACCGGCAGCTAGCACGCCGCGCACTACCACGGTACGGCCTAGATGCCCTACACACTAGGCGTCGCCGGTGGAGGAAGCACGCAGGAGAGAGGAGGAAGAAAGGGCCAGAGGGAGGAGAAGAGGAGACTGACAGTGGACCCCGGGTCCACCTGTCGGCCAGAGAGAGCACTGTGCTCTCGGGTACAACCAGCGTATATCTAAATTTAGGAGTTATCCTAAATTTATATCCAGCGTAGAAATCACCCGTTTTTGTCCCGAACCGTAGACTTTTCCGCGCAGCCCCAGTTTTTCACACTGTGGTTTTTCACCACTTATTGCCCTCTCACTGTAGCCACATCGTCATTGCATAATTATTTTCTTAGCACAACTTTTAACAAATCTCAAGGACGAGATTTTTCTTAAGGGGGATAGTATTGTGACACCCCAAAAATTTGGCCTTGTTTTATTAAATAAAATTTTTGCCAGAAATTAAAACTTTGGATTTCTGAGCTCCATTTTGATTTTCTGACTCATTTCCTTCCATGTTATTATGAGTTTTTCCCTGAGAGAAAACTTTTCAAAAATGTTGTTGGACTTCTTTAACCTCTCAAGAAAAACTTTCCTTCTATCAGTGTAACTAATTAACTAAATTAATTGCTTGATCCTTATTTTCTTGAAAATGGTTTTTCTAGGTTAAATGGCCATATTTGAACTACAACCATTTGATTATTTCACTTAAAATTTCCACAAAAATTTGGAGTTGTCTTGTGATGTTTTTAAATCACTTTTATGCAAAAATATATTTCATTCATGAAATATTTTGAGCCCTACTCTCAATTTTCCTTCTCTGGTCCAGAGTGCGTTTTGCACTACAACCTATTTAAATAATCATTTAAAACTTCTACCAAAATTAAGGGAGGTCAGTAGGAGCCTATTATTCCTCTTTGTGAAAAAACCTAATTATGTTCTTTGAAAAAATTGAGTGAATCAACTTCATCTTCATTCTGGACCAACTTGTTGGTTTGTACAGCAACCATGTTTTTGCTTGCTCTTTAACCCTTGATTATTTCTCCTACTTGTAGTCCTTCATGTTAAACCCTTAAGTCCAGAAGCATGCACCATTTGGCTCATTTTTGGTTCATGGAATAATGTTACTTATTCCCTGTCCAGAATTGAAGTTTTGCAAAACTTGCACTAGCAAGTTTCCCCTTTTGTCCAAATAACCACACCACTCTCTCTTTCACCTAAAGAGACCACCATCTGGAGTTTTTGGCCACCCCAAGACCTGCCTAAGTGCATGTGGCATTTTGTCAAACACCTGGAGAGCATGACCAGTTTTGACATGAGTTTTGGCATTGCACTGTGAACTTACACCTCTGATCAAACCAGCATGTCCACTAAACTTCCAGTTGCTCCTGACCTCGATCTAGTAAACCCCAACCTCACCTGCTACCTCTAGCATGCTCTGGCATTTCGTCGAGCACACTCAGTGCATGCACTGGACGCGCCCAGAGCGCGCATATTGCATGCCGCGCACACGAGCCGACACGCTGGCCCCACGGCATTGGCCCGCTCCGCAACACCTCGCCACGCACTCCCCGCCTCGCAGCAACGCGCCAAGCAGCCCCGCCGCGCCCGACAGGCCAAACGCTAGCCGCCGCCGCCGCCCGACAGCCCTGCACCGTGCAGCGCCGCCCAAGCCGCCCAGGCTCGCCACCTGGCCCCTGGAGCAGAGCCCTTTCGTCCGCTAGCTCCTGCCGTCATCCCCAGCCACGCCACGTTGCCCTGCAGGCTACAGAGAGGCGGTTCGCCGGAGAGCTTATCCGGCCGCCACGGAACCGACCTCGACGAGCTATAAAAGGAGGCCCCCAAGCTTCCCCGAGCACACTGGAAACCTTAGAATGCTCCTCCGGTTCCCCCATGGCAGCCAATTGACCCGAGGAGGCCGTCTTCCTCATCTCCGGCAACTCCAGCCGCCGCCGCTGTCTCGACCATTCCGGCGCCACCAAAGCCTCACCCTCCCCACTCTCTTCACCAGGAGCTTCCTCTCCACCTCGTGAATCTATCCCCTTGCTCGATTTCGATCGGGACTCATTGCGGGAGAAAAACCACTTTGCCCGATGACCACCGTCCGCTGTGAAGCTCGCCGCCGGCAGTTCCGTCCACCCCAGAGACCGTATCGACCACCGGAGTAACCGTCTCGATTCCCTGAACCCGTAGATGGCCTCCGTTTCCCGAACGGTGCCGCCATTCACCGGCGAACATCGTCGGAGCTCCCGCCTCTGTTCGGCCAGAGGAAGGGGAGGGAGGGCGACCGGTCAAACATGACTAGTGGGCCCCCTAGACCCACTGTCAGTGACACCCCGCGCTGTCCACGTGAGATTAAGTGAAGGCGTATTATCCCTAGTACGCTTTCCCCGCTCCGAAAGCGTAATCTCTTCAAAACGTTTTCTTTTCTGTTTTATTTTAAAAACAGAGTTTTGACCAGAACTTTGACTGGCTCTAGCTTTTTAAATATAAGTCCAAATGAATTGATTCTTTTTCCTACCACTCTCAAATTTCATCTAGTTTATTTTAAGATTTATTTGAAAAATTTTCAAACAACTTTTTTGTTCTGTTTTTGAAATGTGTGTTAATTCAAATATATTTTCTAATAGGATTTTTGGGAGAGAGAAGAAACTTTCAAAAGTTTGGAGAGCACCCTGCCTTTCCACACATTGAACGCAAGCATTCTGAACCCCGGCATAATAATTTTGGAGTGATCGTTGATGCCTTTATAACCCCACCGCATTTCGAAGGACTTGTTATTTCATGCGATATGATCATATGCATGGGTGCATGTTGTTGATTTCCATGCTGTTGGAAATGGACACACTTGTGATGGTAATCACCCTCATGAGCCTTGCATGCATACCGGCAGGAAACCAGGAAAACCTCTGCCTTGGGTAGGTATGAGTTTGTCGCCGGTCTCCGTCGGGACGGTTCTGTCTGGTATGGCATGGTAAGGTGATATGAGTGGTGACTCTATTGGATGAAATATATTTGTTATACTAATCATGCAGGGAATACTTGAACCTCCTGAGTCGACCGTAGATCGAGTCTTGTTCCAGTAACCCCCATACTTGTTTCGTACTACCACTCGTCTCTACAGCTAGTAGAGTACGGTTCAGTAAGCTGTCAACCTCTTTCTAGCACACACCGTACAGAGAGGCCATGGTGGAAGATACCGGTTGTAACTGGTAGGCAGGCCACCTGGTCCGGGGGCATGGGTGTTTCCGGTTGGGACCGAGAGGGGAGGCCACCCCTTAGAGCGCGCGATATAAATTTGATCCCATGCTACGCGAGGTTGTAGCCTCCCCACTTAGAGTTTGCTTAACAGGTGCCGTGGGTGATTCCAGACACGTGTGTGATAAGCTGGTGTGTGCAAGTTAGGTGTGTTGCCAACAAAAAGACCGTAGACGGAATTAGTCCTGCTGGACTAAAGAAATCCGTTACTCGTGGGTAAAGAGTACACCCTCTGCAGAGAATAAACCTATTCGAACAATCGTGTCCATGGTTAAGGATTACAGTCTGGGATGGGTCAGGTGTCGGTCTTAGTGTCGGTCTTCGGAGGTGAAACTGTTAACCAGAAATACTGCTTGTGATTTGTGAGAGCTATGATTATAATTATTTTTGACTAACCCGTGATATTATTGTTATTACCGAGTATCTCTGGGATGGTTCTACCTCCGGGATATTCATTATGACCATTTCTTTTAAAGCCTATTATGTGGTGTCGCTCAGACGCCCGACTGTGGCATTTCTTTTAAAGCCCTTTTTGTGGTGTCGCTCAGACGCCCGACTGTGGCATTTCTTTTAAAGCCCTTTATGTGGTGTCGCTCAGACGCCCGACTGTGGCATTTCTTTTAAAGCCCTTTTTGTGGTGTCGCTCAGACGCCCGACTGTGGCATTTCTTTTAAAGCCCTTTATGTGGTGTCGCTCAGACGCCCGACTGTGGCATTTCTTTTAACGCCCTTTAAGTGGTGTCGCTAAGACGCCCTAATTTGGCATTTCTTGTTATTTGTTTTGCATAAATTTTAATACCACCATGTTATTGCATTTTTATGAATAACTTACTTGCATGCATCGGAGTTTCATTTATCTTTTGTGACTGATGTCATGAGCATAAAAATATTTTTAGCACATCATTGTTATATTATAACTGTGTTCATAATGTTTGCGAGTACATTCAAAGTACTCACTGGCTTGTCCCTGGCTATTGTCTTGGCCAGATTTTCTTGCTCGGAGAGGAGCGACGCGATGCCAGCCCCGGAAACCACTCATTGGAGATAGCAGCCTCGTGAAGATAGGAATTAACCTGGTCAGCTGTTCCCGTGGGAAATGGAGTCCCATAGACACAGATGTTCACAACCCGCTTCCTCCATCAACCACTAGAAACCATTTGTTGTACTCACAGGCCAGAATGGTCTTGTACTACATATTTTGTATTTTGCTTGGAATTTCTGTATCAAGTTGGAACCTCATCAGCTAACAGTAATCCTGGGGCTGATGAGCACGACGGTCTTTTCTGGAAATTTATTACCCCGGAAAAACCCGGTCGTGACATAAGCCCCCCCCCACCCCGTGGGAGAATTGCTCTCCACTCGGAATGTTTTTAACTTAGGCGATTACGGGGTCGCAGCTAAGCCCCCGAGTGGGAGGATTGCTCTCCACTCGGAATGGTTTTAACTTAGGCGATTAAAGGGTCGTAGCTAAGCCCCCGAGTGGGAGAATTGCTCTCCACTCGAAATGTTTTTAACTTAGGCGATTACGGGGTCGCAGCTAAGCCCCCGAGTGGGAGGATTGCTCTCCACTCGGGATGTTTTTAACTTAGGCGATTACGGGGTCGCAGCTAAGCCCCTGAGTG
>NW_025229862.1:0-1815 GCF_018294505.1 Triticum aestivum | reverse complement strand
TCCACTAGGAATGTTTTTAACTTAGTCGATTACGGGGTCGCAGCTAAGCCCCCGAGTGCGAGGATTGCTCTCCACTCGGAATGTTTTTAACTTAGGAGATTACAGGGTCGTAGATAAGCCCCCGACTGGGAGGATTGCTCTCCACTCGGAATGTTTTTAGCTTAGGCAATTACGGGGATGCAGCTAAGACCCCGAGTGGGAGGATCGCTCTCCACTAGGAATGTTTTTAACTTAGGCGACTACAGGGTCGCAGCTAAGCCCTCGAGCAGAATATTTTTAACTTAGGCGATTACGGGGTCGTAGCTAAGCCCTCGAGTGGGAGGACTTGTCAGGACCCCGACTCGATGACACATCGATCTAGCCTGTAACACCTCATATCACTTTGCGGCCTCACGCACGGTATCCCCACGGGTGTCGCCTTACCTTTGCCCGGGACCGTTTGTGCCTTTTGGCTCACGTATATGATAGTGTCGCTAGCATCCATATGTTAAGGAGCCCGGGCTGACATGACTAGTTGTAAACCCAAAGTGGCACAGACTTACGGGGACAGGCATCCATGACCCAGCTTCGAACGTGTCGGTCATCAGCAAGAGGGTCCGGGCTGTAGCACTGGGCTAGCAGGACTCCGGTAAATCGGGCTGTAGCGGGCTAACAGGACTCCGGTACTCAATGCGTGACATTTCCCCGAAGGGACAGACACCGGAACGAAGAAGGACACATGCCGGCCAGCCTAAGTTTTCCAGAGCAGTAGCAAGCTACCATGGCTCAGTGGTAACACTAGGAGGCATTTCCCGGTAAGAGAGGCTACTAAAGATAAACAACTAGATAGTCAGATCCCACACATACCAAGCATTTTAATAACATACACACAGTATGCTCGATATGTGCAAATACAACATGGCATCACAACATGACTCTACGACACAAGTACTTTATTTAAGGCTCAGGGAGCCATTCATAATCATACACACAGGTACGGGTCACACGACCCAGCATTCAAATCATACAGTCATACAAACCAGCAGCGGAAGTAACTTGTCTGAGTACAGACAACTAGTAGAATAAAAGAGGCTTGGAAAGCCTAGCTATACTACGTGGTCCTTCACAAGCTCAGGATCACCACCTGGGCCTTAGCCTACTCATTGATGTCAACGTCTACGTAGAACCCATCAGAAGGGGTTGCAGCGTCTTCTGTAAAAATGTAAATTATAGCAACATGAGTACAAAGGTACTCAGCAAGACTTACATCAGATCCTACATACATGCACATTTTCAAGAAGGGTTGGTGGAGTTGTTGCAGCAAGCCAGCTTTGACTCTTGGCTAGGCTATCCTACGAGACTCCAACTTGAAGTGGTTTTGCGCACACGAGTCCACTACTCACCACTTCAATACACTACCGGGGATCCACCTCCGTCTTCCTACGGAAGAGCCATCCTCGGCACTCACACTTATCTTGAGGCTTTTAGTAGTTTCCATTTACTTGTCTATGAACTGTATAGGCAACCAAGTAGTCCTTTACCGCGGACGCGGCTATTCGAATAGATCATGTTAACCCTGCAGGGGTGTACTTCTTCATACATGTTTCCACCACTTAGCGTCTGCACATGACATGTGCTCGGCAGACTTCAAGCGAAAGCCGACGTGGGTGTAGACCACGACCTACCTAAACACCTAAGTCTCTAGTCCAGGTTTATCGCCTATCCAGGTTCCATCCGCAGGGAGTCCGGCCGAGGTTTCCCATACGGCCCCGAACGATGTGAACAGGGTTCCCGAGATACCTAACGGGTATTCGGTACACCGTGCCATGTACCTAC
>NW_025229861.1:17742-18446 GCF_018294505.1 Triticum aestivum | reverse complement strand
AAAATGAAATCCCTTTGTAACATACGAGTTTCCGTATGAAATCCTGATACTTTGAAATAGATTGTCCGTTTTGTACATGAAGTGCATCCAGTTTTTGCCGTAACCCTCTCAACTTTCCTGCACATGATATGTCGATGAAATGATGATACCATGCCAACTTTCAACCTATTCAGAGTTCATTTGAAATGCTTTTCAATTTTAGGGTCTTATATCTCAAAATAATTAGTAAATGCATGTAAAATAACAAATGAAGTCAGAAAGGATTGAAAAATGATGATGTGGCTTTGAATGGTGCATTTTGAACACACAAAAAGTCAGGAGTTCAAATAAGTTTTAAAAAATGAAATTCCTTTGTAACATACAAGTTTCCGTATGAAATCCTGATACTTTGAAAGAGATTGTCCGTTTTGTACACGAAGTGCATCCAGTTTTTGCCGTAACCCTCTCAACTTTCTTGCACATGCTATGTGGACGAAATGATGATACCATGCTAACTTTCAACCTTTTCAGAGTTCATTTGAAATGCTTTTCAATTTTATGGTCTTATAGCTCAAAATAACTAGTAAATGCATGAAAGATAACAAATGAAGTCAGAAAGGATTGAAAAATGATGATGTGGCTTTGAATGGTGCATTTTGAACACACAAAAAGTCAGGAGTTCAAATAAGTTTAAAAAAATGTAATCCCTTTGTAACAGACGAGTT
>NW_025229861.1:16901-17732 GCF_018294505.1 Triticum aestivum | reverse complement strand
AAAAATGATGATGTGGCCTTGAATGGTGCATTTTGAACACACAAAAAGTCAGGAGTTCAAATAAGTTTTAAAAATGAAATCCCTTTGTAACATATGAGTTTCCGTATGAAATCCTGATACTTTGAAAGAGATTGTCCATTTTGTACATAAAGTGCATCCAGTTTTTGCCGTAACCCTCTCAACTTTCCTGCACATGCTATGTGGATGAAATGATGATACCATGCCAACTTTCAACCTTTTCAGAGTTCATTTGAAATGCTTTTCAATTTTAGGGTCTTATAGCTCAAAACAATTAGTAAATGCATGAAAAATAACAAATGAAGTCAGAAAGGATTGAAAAATGATGATGTGGCTTTGAATGGTGCATTTTGAACACACAAAAAGTCAGGAGTTCAAATAAGTTTTAGAAAACGAATTCCCTTTGTAACAGACAAGTTTCCGAATGAAATCCTGATACTTTGAAAGAGATTGTCCGTTTTGTACACGAAGTGCATCAAGTTTTTGACGTAACCCTCTCAACTTTCTTGCACGTGCTATGTGGATGAAATAATGATACCATGCCAACTTTCAACCTTTTCATAGTACATTTGAAATGCTTTTCAATTTTAGGGTCTTATAGCTGAAAATAATTAGTAAATGCATGAAAATAACAAATGAAGTCATAAAGGATTGAAAAATGATGATGTGGCTTTGAATGGTGCATTTTGAACACACAAAAAGTCAGGAGTTCAAATAAGTTTAAAAAAATGAAATCCCTTTGTAACAGACGAGTTTCCGTATGAAATCCTGATACTTTGAAAGAGATTGTCCGTTTTGTACACGAAGTGCATC
>NW_025229861.1:14507-15541 GCF_018294505.1 Triticum aestivum | reverse complement strand
CATTTGAAATGCTTTTCAATTTTAGGGTCTGATATCTCAAAATAATTAGTAAATGCATGTAAAATAACAAATGAAGTCAGAAAGGATTGAAAAATGATGATGTGGCTTTGAATGGTGCATTTTGAACACACAAAAAGTCAGGAGTTCAAATAAATTTTAAAAAATGAAATTCCTTTGTAACAGACGAGTTTCCGTATGAAATCCTCATACTTTGAAAGAGATTGTCCGTTTTGTACACGAAGAGCATCCAGTTTTTGCCGTAACCCTCTCAACTTTCTTGCACATGCTATGTGGATGAAATGATGATACCATGCAAACTTTCAACCTTTTCAGAGTTCATTTCATATGCTTTTCAATTTTAGGGTCTTATAGCTCAAAATAATTAGTAAATGCATGAAAAATAACAAATGAAGTCAGAAAGGATTGAAAAATGATGATGTGGCTTTGAATGGTGCATTTTGAACACACAAAAAGTCAGGAGTTCAAATAAGTTTTAAAAAATGAAATCCCTTTGTAACATACGAGTTTCCGTATGAAATCCTGATACTTTGAAAGAGATTGTTCGTTTTGTACATGAAGTGCATCCAGTTTTTGCCGTAACCCTCTCAACTTTCCTGCACATGCTATGTGGATGAAATGATGATACCATGCCAACTTTCAACCTATTCAGAGTTCATTTGAAATGCTTTTCAATTTTAGGGTCTTATATCTCAAAATAATTAGTAAATGCATGTAAAATAACAAATGAAGTCAGAAAGGATTGAAAAATGATGATGTGGATTTGAATAGTGCATTTTGAACACACAAAAAGTCAGGAGTTCAAATAAGTTTTAAAAAATGAAATTCCTTTGTAACAGACGAGTTTCCGTATGAAATCCTGATACTTTGAAAGAGATTGTCCGTTTTGTACACGAAGTGCATCCAGTTTTTGCCGTAACCCTCTAAACTTTCTTGCACATGCTATGTGGACGAAATGATGATACCATGCTAACTTTCAACCTTTTCAGAGTTCATTTGAAATGCTTTTCAATTTT
>NW_025229861.1:4687-8828 GCF_018294505.1 Triticum aestivum | reverse complement strand
TTGTAACATACGAGTTTCCGTATGAAATCCTGATACTTTGAAAGAGATTGTCCGTTTTGTACATGAAGTGCATCCAGTTTTTGCCGTAACCCTCTCAACTTTCCTGCAAATGCTATGTGGATGAAATGATGATACCATGCCAACTTTCAACCTTTTCAGAGTTCATTTGAAATGCTTTTCAATTTTAGGGTCTTATATCTCAAAATAATTAGTAAATGCATGTAAAATAACAAATGAAGTCAGAAAGGATTGAAAAATGATGATGTGGCTTTGAATGGTGCATTTTGAACACACAAAAAGTCAGGAGTTCAAATAAGTTTTAAAAAATGAAATTCCTTTGTAACAGACGAGTTTCCGTATGAAATCCTGATACTTTGAAAGAGATTGTCCATTTTGTACACGAAGAGCATCCAGTTTTTGCCGTAACCCTCTCAACTTTCTTGCACATGCTATGTGGATGAAATGATGATACCATGCCAACTTTCAACCTTTTCAGAGTTCATTTGAAATGCTTTTCAATTTTAGGGTCTTATAGCTCAAAATAATTAGTAAATGCATGAAAAATAACAAATGAAGTCAGAAAGGATTGAAAAATGATGATGTGGCTTTGAATGGTGCATTTTGAACACACAAAAAGTCAGGAGTTCAAATACGTTTTAAAAAATGAAATCCCTTTGTAACATACGAGTTTCCGTATGAAATCCTGATACTTTGAAATAGATTGTCCGTTTTGTACATGAAGTGCATCCAGTTTTTGCCGTAACCCTCTCAACTTTCCTGCACATGCTATGTCGATGAAATGATGATACCATGCCAACTTTCAACCTATTCAGAGTTCATTTGAAATGCTTTTCAATTTTATGGTCTTATATCTCAAAATAATTAGTAAATGCATGTAAAATAACAAATGAAGTCAGAAAGGATTGAAAAATGATGATGTGGCTTTGAATGGTGCATTTTGAACACACAAAAAGTCAGGAGTTCAAATAAGTTTTAAAAAATGAAATTCCTTTGTAACATACGAGTTTCCGTATGAAATCCTGATACTTTGAAAGAGATTGTCCGTTTTGTACACGAAGTGCGTCCAGTTTTTGCCGTAACCCTCTCAACTTTCTTGCACATGCTATGTGGACGAAATGATGATACCATGCTAACTTTCAACCTTTTCAGAGTTCATTTGAAATGCTTTTCAATTTTATGGTCTTATAGCTCAAAATAACTAGTAAATGCATGAAAGATAACAAATGAAGTCAGAAAGGATTGAAAAATGATGATGTGGCTTTGAATGGTGCATTTTGAACACACAAAAAGTCAGGAGTTCAAATAAGTTTAAAAAAATGTAATCCCTTTGTAACAGACGAGTTTCTGTATGAAATCCTGATACTTTGAAAGAGATTGTCCGTTTTGTACACGAAGTGCATCCAGTTTTTGCCGTAACCCTCTCAACTTTCTTGCACATGCTATGTGGATGAAATGATGATACCATGCCAACTTTCAACCTTTTCAGAGTTCATTTGAAATGCTTTTCAATTTTAGGGTCTTATAGCTCAAAATAATTAGTAAATGCATGAAAAATAACAAATGAAGTCAGAAAGGATTGAAAAATGATGATGTAGCTTTGAATGGTGCATTTTGAACACACAAAAAGTCAGGAGTTCAAATAAGGTTTAAAAAATGAAATCCCTTTGTAACAGACGAGTTTCCGGATGAAATCCTGATACTTTGAAAGAGATTGTCCGTTTTGTACACGAAGTGCATCCAGTTTTTGCCGTAACCCTCTCAACTTTCTTGCACATGCTATGTGGATGAAATGATGATACCATGCCAACTTTCAACCTTTTCAGAGTTCATTTGAAATGCTTTTCAATTTTAGGGTCTTATAGCTCAAAATAATTAGTAAATGCATTAAAAATAACAAATGAAGTCAGAAAGGATTGAAAAATGATGATGTGGCTTTGAATGATGCATTTTGAACACACAAAAAGTCAGGAGTTCAAATAAGTTTTAAAAAATGAAATCCCTTTGTAACAGACGAGTTTCCGGATGAAATCCTGATACTTTGAAAGAGATTGTCCGTTTTGTACACAAACTGCATCCAGTTTTTGCCGTAACCCTCTCAACTTTCTTGCACCTTCTATGTGGATGAAATGATGATACCATGCCAACTTTCAACCTTTTCAGAGTTCATTTGAAATGCTTTTCAATTTTAGGGTCTTATAGCTCAAAATAATTAGTAAATGCATGAAAAATAACAAATGAAGTCAGAAAGGATTGAAAAATGATGATGTGGCTTTGAATGGTGCATTTTGAACACACAAAAAGTCAGGAGTTCAAATAAGTTTAAAAAATGAAATCCCTTTGTAACAGACGAGTTTCCGTATGAAATCCTGATACTTTGAAAGAGATTGTCCGTTTTGTACACGAAGTGCATCCAGTTTTTGCCGTAACCCTCTCAACTTTCTTGCACATGCTATGTGGATGAAATGATGATACCATGCCAACTTTCAACCTTTTCAGAGTTCATTTGAAATGCTTTTCAATTTTAAGGTCTTATAGCTCAAAATAATTAGTAAATGCATGAAAAATAACAAATGAAGACAGAAAGGATTGAAAAATGATGATGTGGCTTTGAATGGTGCATTTTGAACACACAAAAAGTCAGGAGTTCAAATAAGTTTTAAAAAATGAAATCCCTTTGTAACAGACGAGTTTCCGTATGAAATCCTGATACTTTGAAAGAGATTGTCCGTTTTGTACACGAAGTGCATCCAGTTTTTGCCGTAACCCTCTCAACTTTCTTGCACATGCTATGTGGATGAAATGATGATACCATGCCAACTTTCAACCTTTTCAGAGTTCATTTGAAATGCTTTTCAATTTTAGGGTCTTATAGCTCAAAATAATTAGTAAATGCATGAAAAATAACAAATGAAGTCAGAAAGGATTGAAAATTGATGATGTGGCTTTGAATGGTGCATTTTGAACACACAAAAAGTCAGGAGTTCAAATAAGTTTAAAAAAATGAAATCCCTTTGTAACAGACAAGTTTCCGTATGAAATCCTGATACTTGGAAAGAGATTGTCCGTTTTGTACATGAAGTGCATCCAGTTTTTGCCGTAACCCTCTCAACTTTCCTGCACATGCTATGTGGATGAAATGATGATACCATGCCAACTTTCAACCTTTTCAGAGTTCATTTGAAATGCTTTTCAATTTTAGGGTCTTATAGCTCAAAATAATTAGTAAATACATGAAAAATAACAAATGAAGTCAGAAAGGATTGAAAAATGATGATGTGGCTTTGAATGGTGCATTTTGAACACACAAAAAGTCAGGAGTTCAACTAAGTTTTAAAAAATGAAATCCCTTTGTAACATACGAGTTTCCGTATGAAATCCTGATTCTTTGAAAGAGATTGTCCGTTTTGTAGACGAAGTGCATCCAGTTTTTGCCGTAACCCACTCAACTTTCTTGCACATGCTATGTGTCTGAAATGATGATACCATGCCAACTTTCAATCTTTTCAGAGTTCATTTGAAATGCTTTTCAATTTTAGGGTCTTATAGCTCAAAATAATTAGTAAATGCTTGAAAAATAACAAATGAAGTCAGAAAGGATTGAGAAATGATGATGTTGCTTTGAATGGTGCATTTTGAACACACAAAAAGTCAGGAGTTCAAATAAGTTTAAAAAAATGTAATCCCTTTGTAACATACGAGTTTCAAGTATGAAATCCTGATACTTTGAAAGAGATCGTCCGTTTTGTACACGAAGTGCATCCAGTTTTTGCGGGAACCCTCTCAACTTTCTTGCACATGCTATGTGGATGAAATGATGATACCATGCTAACTTTCAACCTTTTCAGAGTTCATTTGAAATGCTTTTCAATTTTAGGGTCTTATAGCTCAAAATAATTAGTAAATGCTTGAAAAATAACAAATGAAGTCAGAAAGGATTGAGAAATGATGATGTTGCTTTTAATGGTGCATTTTGAACACACAAAAAGTCAGGAGTTCAAATAAGTTTAAAAAAAATGTAATCCCTTTGTAACAGACGAGTTTCAAGTATGAAATCCTGATACTTTGAAAGAGATCGTCCGTTTTGTACATGAAGTGCATCCAGTTTTTGCGGGAACCCTCT
>NW_025229861.1:0-956 GCF_018294505.1 Triticum aestivum | reverse complement strand
AAATCCCTTTGTAACAGACGAGTTTCCGTATGAAATCCTGATACTTTGAAAGAGATTGTCCGTTTTGTACACGAAGTGCATCCAGTTTTTGCCGTAAACCTCTCAACTTTCTTGCACATGCTATGTGGATGAAATGATGATACCATGCTAACTTTCAACCTTTTCAGAGTTCATTTGAAATGCTTTTCAGTTTTATGGTCTTATAGCTCAAAATAATTAGGAAATGCATGAAAAATAACAAATGAAGTCAGAAAGGATTGAAAAATGATGATGTGGCTTTGAATGGTGCATTTTGAACACACAAAAAGTCAGGAGTTCAAATAAGTTTTAAAAAATGAAATCCCTTTGTAACAGACGAGTTTCCGTATGAAATCCTGATACTTTGAAAGAGTTGTCCGTTTTGTACACGAAGTGCATCCAGTTTTGGCCGTAACCCTCTAACCTTTCTTGCACATGCTATGTGGATGAAATGATGTTACCATGCTAACTTTCAACCTTTTCAGAGTTCATTTGAAATGCTTTTCAATTTTAGGGTCTTATAGCTCAAAATAATTAGTAAATGCATGAAAAATAACAAATGAAGTCAGAAAGTATTGAAAAATGATGATGTGGCTTTGAATGGTGCATTTTGAACACACAAAAATTCAGGAGTTCAAATAAGTTTTAAAAAATGAAATCCCTTTGTAACAGACGAGTTTCCGTATGAAATGCTGATACTTTGAAAGAGATTGTCCGTTTTGTACACGAAGTGCATCCAGTTTTCGCCGTAAACCTCTCAACTTTCTTGCACATGCTATGTGGATGAAATGATGATACCATGCTAACTTTCAACCTTTTCAGAGTTCATTTGAAATGCTTTTCAGTTTTAGGGTCTTATAGCTCAAAATAATTAGTAAATGCTTGAAAATAACAAATGAAGTCAGAAAGGATTGAAAAATGATGATGTGGCTTTGAAT
>NW_025229860.1:17865-18456 GCF_018294505.1 Triticum aestivum | reverse complement strand
TCGAGGCGGACGTCGTCGCGGTAGCGATGATGGACGCCGAGACGAGCATGTGACACCATTGTCACCCTGTCTATCTTAGGGTAACGCGAGTCGAGGCGGACGTCGTCGCGGTAGCGACGACGGACGCCAAGACGAGCACGTGACACCACTGCCATCCTGTCTTAGCGTAACGCGAGTCGAGGCGGACGTCGTCGCGGTAGCGAGGATGGACGCCGAGACGAGCACGTGACACCACTGTCACCCTGTCTATCTTAGGGTAACGCGAGTCAAGGCGGACGTCATCGCGGTAGCGATGATGGACGCCGAGACGAGCACGTGACACCACTGCCACCCTGTCTATCTTAGGGTAACTCGAGTTGAGCCGGACGTCGTCGCGGTAGAGACGACGGACGCCGAGACGAGCACGTGACACCACTGCCACTCTTTCTATCTTAGGGTAACGCGAGTCGAGGCGGACATCGTCGCGGTAGCGACGACGGATGCCGAGACGAGCACCTGACACCACTGCCACTCTATCTATCTTAGGGTAACGCGAGTCGAGGCGGAGATCGTTGCGGTAGCGACGATGGACACCGAGACGAGCACGTGACA
>NW_025229860.1:16576-17347 GCF_018294505.1 Triticum aestivum | reverse complement strand
CGACGATTGACGCCGAGACGAGCACGCACACCATTGTCACCCTGTCTATCTTAGGGTAACACGAGTCGAGGCGGACGTCGTCGCGGTAGCGACGACGGACGCCGAGACGAGCACGTGACACCACTGCCACCCTGTCTTACCGTAACGCGAGTCGAGGCGGACGTCATCGCGGTAGCGACGATGGACGCCGAGACGAGCACGTGACACCACTGCCACCCTGTCTATCTTAGGGTAATGCGAGTCGAGGCGGACGTCGTCGCGGTAGCGACGACGGACGCCAAGACGAGGACGTGACACCACTGCCATCATGTCTTAGCGTAACTGATGAGGACATCACTACAATTATTACACCCACAGGCCCTGCTGCTATACATACTGGACCAATTACTAGAGCTCGCGCACGCCAATTAAATTACCAGGTACTTTCGTTTCTTGCTAATGATTCTAATGTTCATGAGAATATGATGCTGCCTAAATTGGATACATTTGTTTTGCTTACAAATGAAGGGCCTAGCTTTGAGAAGGATGAACATTGGAGCAAGAACAAGCATGGAGATGATGGCATGCGCATGGGGAACAAGAACGGAGTTACAAGTGATGATTTCAGGACGTTGAAGCCACCATAATGCGTGCATGAAGCCTTGGACGAAATATACAAGATGCTACTTCATAACTTTCGTCCAGAGGCTATTCTAGGTGCTGCGTCACCTTATTATTGGGCCAGGCCCATGTAATTTCGAAATACATAAGTATAGGCTGTTTTTAGAGTCC
>NW_025229860.1:15342-16502 GCF_018294505.1 Triticum aestivum | reverse complement strand
ACGCGAGTCAAAGCGGACGTTGTCGCGGTAGCGACGACGGACGCCAAGACGAGCACGTGACACCATTGCCATCATGTCTTAGCGTAACGTGAGTCGAGGCGGACATCGTCGCGGTAGCGACGATGGACGCCGAGACGAGCACGTGACACCACTGCCACCCTGTCTATCTTAGGGTAACGCGAGTCGAGGCGGACGTCGTCGCGGCAGCCACGACGGACGCCAAGACGAGCACGTGACATCACTGCCATCCTGTCTTAGCGTAACGCGAGTCGAGGCGGACGTCGTCGCGGTAGCGACAACGGATGCCGAGACGAGCACGTGACACCACTGCCACCCTGTCTATCTTAGGGTAACGCGAGTCGAGGCGGACGTCGTCACGGTAGCGACGACGGACGCCAAGACAAGCACGTGACATTACTGCCATCCTGTCTTAGCGTAACGCGAGTCGAGGCGGACGTCGTCGCAGTAGCAACGACGGACGCCGAGACGAGGACGTGACACCACTGCCACCCTTTCTATCTTACGGCAATGCGAGTCGAGGAGGACGTCGTCGCGGTAGCGACGATGGACGCCGCGACGAGCACGTGACACCACTGCCACCCTGTCTATCTTAGGGTAACGCGAGTCGAGGCGGACGTCGTCGCCGTAGCGACGAAGGACGCCAAGACGAGCACGTGACATCACTGCAATCCTGTCTTAGCGTAACGCGAGTCGAGGCGGACGTCGTCGCGGTAGCGATGATGGACGCCGAGACGAGCATGTGACACCATTGTCACCCTGTCTATCTTAGGGTAACGCGAGTCGAGGCGGACGTCGTCGCGGTAGCGACGACCGACGCCAAGACGAGCACGTGACACCACTGCCATCCTGTATTAGCGTAACGCGAGTCGAGGCGGACGTCGTCGTGGTAGCGATGATGGACGCCGAGACGAGCACGTGACACCACTGTCACCCTGTCTATCTTAGGGTAACGCGAGTCAAGGCGGACGTCATCGCGGTAGCGATGATGGACGCCAAGACGAGCACGTGACACCACTGCCACCCTGTCTATCTTAGGGTAACTCGAGTTGAGCCGGACGTCGTCGCGGTAGCGACGACGGACGCCGAGACGAGCACGTGACACCACTGCCACTCTTTCTATCTTAGGGTAACGCGAGTCG
>NW_025229860.1:14028-14601 GCF_018294505.1 Triticum aestivum | reverse complement strand
TGTCTTAGCATAATGCGAGTCGAGGTGGACGTCGTCGCGGTAGCGACGACGGACGCCGAGACGAGCATGTGACACCACTGCCAGCCTGTCATAGCATAACGCAAGTCGAGGTGGACGTCGTCGCGGTAGCGACGACGGACGCCGAGACGAGCACGTGACACCATTCCCACCCTGTCTTAGCGTAACGCGAGTCGAGGCGGACGTCGTCGCGGTAGCGACGACGGACGCCGAGACGAGCACGTGACACAACTGCCACCCTGTCTTAGCGTAACGCGAGTCGAGGCAGACGTCGTCGCGGTAGCGATGACGGACGCCGAGACGAGCACGTGACACCACTGCCACCCTGTCTTAGCGTAATGCGAGTCGAGGCAGACGTCATCGCGGTAACGACGACGGACGCCGAGATGAGCACGTGACACCATTCCCACCATGTCTTAGCGTAACGCGATTCGAGGCGGACGTCCTCGCGGTAGCGAGGACGGACGCCGAGACGAGCACGTGACACCCGTGCCACCCTGTCTTAGCATAACGCGAGTCGAGGCGGACGTTGTCGTGGTGGCGATGACGGACGCC
>NW_025229860.1:12518-13191 GCF_018294505.1 Triticum aestivum | reverse complement strand
GAGGCGGACGTCGTCGTGGTAGCGATGACGGACGCCGAGACGAGCACGTGACACCACAGCCACCCTGTCTATCTTAGGGTTACGCGAGTCGAGGCGGACGTCGTCGTGGTAGCGACGACGGACGCCGAGACGAGCACATGACACCACTGCCACCCTGTCTATCTTAGGGTTACGCGAGTCGAGGCGGACGTCGTCGCGGTAGCGATGACGGACGCCGAGACGAGCACGTGATACCACTGCCACCCTGTCTTAGCGTAACGCGAGTCGAGCCGGACGTCATCGCGGTAGCGACGACGGACGCCGAGACGAGCACGTGACACCACTGCCACCCTGTCTTAGCGTAACGCGAGTCGAGGCGAACGTCGTCGCGGTAGCGACGACGGACGCCGAGACGAGCACGTGACACCACAGCCACCCTGTCTTAGCGTAACGCGAGTCGAGCCGGACGTCGTCGCGGTAGCGACGACGGACGCCGAGACGAGCACGTGACACCACTGCCACCCTGTCTTAGCGTAAACGCGAGTCGAGGCGGACGTCGTCGCGGTAGCGAGCACGTGACACCATTGCCACCCTGTCTTAGCGTAAACGCGAGTCGAGGCGGACGTCGTCGCGGTAGCAACGACGGACGCCGAGACGAGCACGTGACACCACTGCCACCCTGTCTTAGCGTAAA
>NW_025229860.1:11912-12508 GCF_018294505.1 Triticum aestivum | reverse complement strand
CGCGGTAGCAACAACGGACGCCGAGACGAGCATGTGACACCACTGCCACCCTGTCTATCTTAGGGTTACGCGAGTCGAGGCGGACGTCGTCGCGGTAGCGCCGACAGACGCCGAGACGAGCACGTGACCCCATAGCCACCCTGTCTATCTTAGGGTTACGCGAGTTGAGGCGGACGTCGTCGCGGTAGCGACGACGGACGCCGAGACGAGCACATGACACCACTGCCACTCTGTCTATCTTAGGGTTACGCAAGTCGAGGCGGACGTCGTCGCGGTAGCGACGACGGACGCCGAGACGAGCACGTGACACCACTGCCACCCTGTCTTAGCGTAACGCGAGTCAAGGCGAACGTCGTTGCGGTAGCGACGACGGACGCCGAGACGAGCACGTGACACCACAGCCACCCTGTCTTAGCGTAACGCGAGTCGAGCCGGACGTCGTCGCGGTAGCGACGACGGACGCCGAGACGAGCACGTGACACCACAGCCACCCTGTCTTAGCGTAACGCGAGTCGAGGCGACGTCGTCGCGGTAGCGACTACGGACGCCGAGACGAGCACGTGACACCACAGCCACCCTGTCTATCTTAGGGTTAC